>NC_134362.1:30881911-30951911 GCF_048569485.1 Anomaloglossus baeobatrachus
AAAGAACGCTGGGCTGTACCCTACAGGGGGTGCCGCGCTGCGACACGGGGAAACGCAGCGCATCCCTGCGGTCGTGTTCCACATTGTTCCTGTGCAGATAACCGCCACATTGACGAGGATGGAGGGACACTCGCTAAATACAACTCCCCCCTCCGATGCGGAGGATTTAAAGGGCAAGCGAGCCAAAATGTGACATATCTACCTCCGAACTGTGGAGAGAAGACGCAATAAATGATCATTTACAGAAATCTCTGCTGTGAAAGTTTTATGTAGTCACGTCACAATTGTGCCCAGATTCTTCATTGCATAAATCGAAATTCTGGATAATTCCATTTATCCAGAACCAGACAGTCTTATTCTGCTAGTCCGACATACAACGCTAGAGGGGTATGCTAATCTCGGTAGGTGATGATTTCTCTCTGAGGGTCCGACCTCTGAGACCCCACAAATCCTGAGAATAAAGGGGACACAGTGCTGAAGCCCTTAGTAATCCTTCCTCTGTTTGGGAACATTACCGTCAAGTGACCGGGGCCGGCTGCAATTCCCTTTGCAGCCAGGTGGTCGGGGGGGCGCCGCTGTGAAGGGAAAAGAAGGGAATTTTGTTTACTTACCGTAAATTCCTTTTCTTCTAGCTCCAATTGGGAGACCCAGACAATTGGGTGTATAGCTATTGCCTCTGGAGGCCACACAAAGTATTACACTTAAAAGTGTAAGGCCCCTCCCCTTCTGGCTATACACCCCCAGTGGGATCACTGGCTCACCAGTTTTAGTGCCAAAGCAAGAAGGAGGAAAGCCAATAACTGGTTTAAAGACCAATTCAAACCGAGGAAACATCGGAGAACTGAACCATACCACATGAACAACATGTGTACCCGAAAAAACAGAAAAACCCCGAGAAAACAGGGCGGGTGCTGGGTCTCCCAATTGGAGCTAGAAGAAAAGGAATTTACGGTAAGTAAACAAAATTCCCTTCTTCTTTTTCGCTCCTAATTGGGAGACCCAGACAATTGGGATGTCCAAAAGCAATCCCTGGGTGGGTAAAAGAATACCTCATGATAGGGCCGTCAAACGGCCCTCTCCTACAGGTGGCCAACCGCCGCCTGAATGACTTATCTACCTAGGCTGGCGTCTGCCGAAGCGTAGGTATGCATCTGATAATGCTTGGTAAAAGTAAGTAGACTCGACCAGGTGGGTGCCTGACACACCTGCTGAGCCGTAGCCTGGTGCCGTAATGCCCAGGATGCACCCACGGCTCTGGTAGAATGGGCCTTCGGCCTTGAGAGAACCAGAAGCCCAGTAGAACTGTAGGTTTCAAGAATTGGTTCCTCGAGCCCCCGAGCAAGGGTGGATCTGGAAGCTTGCGACTGTTTACGCCGACCAGCGACAAGGACAAAGAGTGCATCCGGTTGGCGCAGGAGCGCCATGCGGGAAGTAGAACCTGAGTGCTCTCACCAGAACCAACAGATGCAAATCTTTCTGAAATTGATGGACTGGACGAGGACACAAAGAAGGTGAGGTGATATCCTGATTGATATGAAAATGGGATACCACCTTAGGGAGAAATTCCGGAACCGGACGCAGAACTACCCTGTCCTGGTGAAGGACCAGGAAGGGAGTTTGTATGAGAGCGTTGCTAGCTCGGAAACTCTCCTAAGAGACGAGACCGTTACTAGAAGGCCACTTCCCGTGAAAAACGGGAAGGGAGACATCCTTCAAAGGCTCGAAAGGCGGCATCTGGAGAGCAATTAGAACCTTGTTCAGATCTCAGGGCTCTAACGGCCGCTTGTACGGAGTGCTGAGAAGACAAACTCCCCGTAGGAACGTGCGTACCTGAGGAAGTCGTCGTTTCTGAAAAAATACAGATAGCGCTGAGACTTGTCCCTAAAGGGAACTGAGCGACAACCCATTTTCCTACCTAGATTGCAGGAAGGAAGGAAACATAGACGATGCAACCGGCCAGGGAGAAACACCCTGCGCCGAGCACCGAGATAAGAACATCTTCCACGTCCTGTGGTCAATCTTGGCGGACGTTGGTATGCTAGCCTGTCTCATGGTGGCAACCACGTCCTGAGGTAATCCTGACGACACTAGGTTCCAGGACTCAATGCCACACCATCCGGTTGAGGGCCGTAGAATCCAAATGGAAGAATGGCCCTTGAGACAGCCAGTCTGATTGGTCTGGTAGTGCCCCCGGTTAGCCTACCGTGAGGCACCACAGAACCGAGTACCACAACATCCTCGGCCAATTTGTAGCGACGAGGATGGCGCGGCCGCAGTCGGTCTTGATCTAGCGCAGTACTCTGGGCAACAATGCCAGAGGTGGCACCTAAGGTAGCTGGAACTGCGACCAATGCTGAACTAAGGCGTTTGCCGCCAGAGCTCGATGATTGTGAAACCGTGCCATGAAGCTGGCACATTGTTGTTGTGCCGTGACGCCATTAGATCGACGTCCGGCCTCTGTCAGCGGCGCCAGATCTCCTGAAACCCGTCCGGGTGAGGAGACCATACTCTTTCGGCCACACCTCAGTGACTTAGGAAGTCAGCTTCCTAGTTTCCACACTTGGGATGTGAATTGTGGATATGGTGGATGCCGTGTCTTCCACCCACATCAGAACCTGCCCGACTTCCTGGAAGGCTTGCCGGTTGCGCGTTCTTCCTTGGTGGTTGATGTATGCCACCGCTGTGGAGCTGTCCGACTGAAGTCGGATATGCTTGCTTTCCAGCCGCTGTTGGAAGGATTGTAGGGCAAGATACACTGCTCTGTGTTCAAGAACATTGATCTGAAGAGTGGACTCTTGCTGAGTCCACGTACCCTGAGCGCTGTAGTGGAGAAAAACTGCTCCCCACCCTGATAGACTCGCGTCTGTCGTAACTATCGCCCAGGACGGGGATAGGAAGGACCTTCTTTTTGACCAAGAGGTGAGAAGAAGCCACCACCGTAGAGATTCCTTGGCCGCCTGAGAAGAACGACGACTCTGTTGAGGGACGTCGACTCCTCGTCCCATTGGCGGAGAATGTCCCATTGTAGTGGACGCAGTAAAACTGCGCGAAAGGAACTGCCTCCATTGCTACCATCTTACGTAGGAAGTGCATGAGGCGTGTCAATGTGTGCGACTGGTTCTTAAAGAAGAGCTTGCAGCCCGTAGTGAATGCTGTTTGTCTAGCGGCAGCTTCACTATCGCTGAGAGAGTAAGAAACTCTATGCCTAGATATGTTATCGATAGGGTCGGGGTCGGATCTGACTTTAAAAAGTTGATGATCCACCCAAAACTCTAGAGAGTCTCCAGCGCAACGTTCGGGCAGTGTTGGCATGTTTCCTAAGAGAGTGCCTTGACAAGTAGATCGTCTAAATACGGGACCACAGAGTGACCCTGAGAGTGCAGGACTGTGACTACTGCTGCCCTGACCTTGGCGAAGACCAGTTGGACTGTCGCCAGCCGGAAGGTAGAGCTACGAACAGAGGGTGTTCGTCTCCTATAACGAAGCGTAGAAACGCTAGTGCTCTGGATCAATCGGCACGTGTGGATAAGCATCCTTGATGCCTAATGATGCTAGGAAATATCCTTGGGACCTTGAGGCGATGACATGGCGGAGGGATTCCATCCGGAACCGCCTGGTGTCCACGAGCTTGCTGAGCATTTTTAGATCCAGAACGGGACGGAACGGCCCGTTGTTATAGGTACCGCAAAGAATTTGGGGTAAAAACCGTGACCTTGTTCCTGAAGAGGAACGGGGGTCATCACTCTTTCTGCCTATAGAGTGCACCCTGTTTGCAGAAGAGCAGCGGCCCGGCCGGGAGGTGGAGAAATTCTGAAGAATCGAGTTGGAGGACGAGAAGTGAGCTCTATCCTGTACTCGTGAGACAGAATGTCTCACACTCAATGGTCATTGACCTATGGCAGCTAAATATCGCCAAGGCGGGACAGCCTGCTACCGACCGAGGCCGCAAGTCATGAGGAAGCCGCCTTGGAAGCGGGTTTTCCGACTGTCGCTTTTTTGGGCGAGACTGAGCCCGCTAAGAATCTTAGCTCCTCTGATCCTTTTGAGTCCACCTTGGACGAGGAAAAATGGGACCTGCCCGAGCCTCGAAAAGGCCGAAAACCCCCACTGCCTCTTGCTCTGTTGGGGTTTGTTGTGTCCGGGCTGAGGAAAGGATGAATCCTTACCCCTGGACTGTTTGATGGTTACATCCAACGCTCACCAAACAGTCGGTCAGCAGAAAAAGGCAACTGGTTAGGCAACCTTTTTTGGAAGCAGAATCTGCCTTCCATTCACTTAACGAGCAGACCAGGCTCTGCTTAAAAACACGGAGTAGCGGAGGCTACCGCCGCACGGTTCGCAGAGTCCAGGACAACCTGAATCGCGTAAGAAACAAATGCAGACATTTGAGAGGTTAAGGATGCCACCTGCGGCACAGATGTACGTGTAACCGTGTCAATCTGTGTAATACAAGCTGAAAAAGCTTGGAGCCCCAAGGGAGAGAATGCCGGAGCCAACGGTGCGCCGACAGCCTCATAGATGGCTTTCGACCAGAGATCCATCTGTCTGTCAGTGGCATCTTTGAGTTTGCAGTTCCATCTCCCACTGCAACTATGGATCTAGCTACAAGCCTGGAGATTGGAGGATGCCGCTCGGGACATTGGGTCCAGTCCTTGACCAAGTCAGGGGACAGGGATAGCGTGTATCCTAAGCCGTTTGGAGAAGCGCATATCTGGATAAGCGTGGTGTTCCTGGACTGCCTCTCTGAAGGCAGAGTGGTCCAGAAAAATACGTGAAGCTGACTCCTCCACTGGAGGAGTTGTGAGAAATAACCCACATTCTATAGATGGACGCTATAAGATTATTTACTATGGCGTCACAATCAGGTGTATCCAGATTGAGAGCGGTCTCAGGATCAGAATCCTGAGCCGCTACTTCCGCCTCATTACACAGCGAGTCCTTCTGTCAGGACCCTGTGAAACCGAGGCCGCTCATAGCGAGCCCACTTAGGCTGTCTGGGACTGACGTCCGTGCAGAGCCGTGACTCTGGGATGCGTGTGACATTCCCGGAGCTGTTAGTTATTCACACTGAGGGGGGCCATGGATCAATGATTCAACAGTGCCCATATTGTGAGAGACATGTCCGGACTGCTAGGCTTCTAGTCTCATAGCCATAGTCTCAGAAAAACTGTCAGTAAATACTGCAGACACCGTCCTCATCCCCTGGCCATTAGTGCATACAATGGGAGTCTATGTACCTGCCGGCCGTATAGCCGTACATGCTGTACCAGCTGTATAGAAAAACATGTGGTTCTGCACCTTTGTTTTACACAGAGAATATGCTGATAACTCCTCCGCATAATCCAGGAGGGTATATACAACGTGCGACCAAACAGTGCAATGTATATAGTACAAGCATATCTATAAGTGCACTTCTGCACTAGTGGGGTTAGCACCACAGGTGCTGCTTAACGCCTGTTACAGCGATTGTGTGACTATCAGAATGCCAGGGTCTTCCACACTTGTCTCTGTATCGTACAGAAACTGACACTAATGGCTGCCGGTGTCCTTGTAGGGAAGGAAGCCGTGGGCGTGCCTGAGAAAGTGCGGGAATCCGGATTCACAGTGCACACAGTGAGAGGGGTGGAGTATGCAAAACATACTCCAGCTCTCAGCTCTGCTCTATGCAGCGTCACGCCCCTACCCTGACTGTCAGGGCTGTGGGCGGTAACGAAGGGAGACTAGGCCCAGAAGCCGGGGACTCGAGTTAACAGCGCGGCCGCCGTAAAAGCGCGGGCCGCGCTGAAGTCCCCGGCGCACCACAAGTGCCAGCCGCGCCGCAGTCCCAGCGGCCGGCGCGACCGCCCTAGAAGTGGCCAGCGTCCCGCCCCTCTCCTGACTGGCAGGTCTGGGGGCGGGAACGAACTAAAGCAGGCCGCAAAAGCCGGGGACTCGAGTTATCAGCGCGGCCGCCGTAAAAGCGCGGGCCGCGCTGAAGTCCCCGGCGCACTACAAGTGCCAGCCGCGCCGCTGTTCCAGCGGCCGGCGCGCCCGAGTCCTAGACGTGGGCAGCGTCCCGCCCCTCTCCTGACTGGCAGGTCTGGGGGCGGGAACGAACGGAAGCAGGCCGCAAAAGCCGGGGACTGTAGTTATCAGCGCGGCCGCCGTAAAAGCGCAGGCCGCGCTGAAGTCCCCGGCGCACTACAAGTGCCAGCCGTGCCGCAGTCCCAGCGGCCGGCGCGACCAGTTCCCATAAGTGTGCCTGCTTCAGCTAAGCTGAATGAGGCTATGGCACAGGCGCCGCAGCGCTGATGTCCCCCGGCGCACTACAACACCCAGCATGCTGCGGTGTGAGCGCCAAATGCACGGGGACACAGAGTACCTTGAGGAAGCAGGGCCATGTCCCTGATGTACTCCGCTCCATCCAGCATCTTCTCCAGGGGCTGTAGATGGAGCACGGTCTCAGTGCCTGGAGACCGGTAAATCCCACTTCACCCAGAGCCCTGTAAAAAGGGATGGGGAAGGAATCAGCATGTGGGCTCCTGCCGCCGTACCCGCAATGGGTACCTCAACCTTACAAACACCTCCGACATACAGTGGGGTGAGAAGGGAGCATGCTGGGGACACTATATGTGTCCTCTTTTCTTCCATCCGACATAGTCAGCAGCTGCTGCTGACTAAAAAGTGGAGCTATGCGTGGATGTGTTGCCTCCTTCGCACAAAGCACAAAACTGGTGAGCCAGTGATCCCACTGGGGGTGTATAGCCAGAAGGGGAGGGGCCTTACACTTTTAAGTGTAATACTTTGTGTGGCCTCCAGAGGCAATAGCTATACACCCAATTGTCTGGGTCTCCCAATGGAGCGACAAAGAAATGTGCAATAAGACCCAATAACTTTTAGGATTAGTGGCAGTCCCAGAAGTCGACCCCCCAGCAATCAAGTCTGGAATACTCAGCTTTGCGAGACTCCTGCAGGGGCTTCGAGATGTATCCTAGCTGACCAAAAAAAATTGTGAGCGCCAGCCCCGAGGGGTGCGGCAATGGCAGCCATATTGTTTGGCACCCCACTTTCTCAGAAACAGATCATATTACCGCTCCCACAGGGATGGTGATCACCCAGCTTTCCCGAGACTCCTGAATGACCAATCTGCTCAGGGTTAATTGGACTCACTGTCAGGAGGCGAGTGACGTCCCGTGCCAGCAGCAGGAATTAGGCACCGTATAGTAAGGCGGGTATACAACACCTGCGCTCGCTCACACAAGGCGGCAAATATCTGTAGACGCGACATCCCTGGCCCAGTCGCCCTCCAGATGTAGAAGTGAGTGGATGCGGAGTGCCCCTTTAATCGCCCATCTGATGCAGCAGCAGGCAAAATGGTAGTCACCCAACTTTCCCAAAAACAGATATAACAGGATAGATACAGGTAAGTAGAGGACGTGAGTTCTAGTGCACGGTGTGGCATTATTATTCCCGTCACAGGGGGTGATCGGCGCCATCATGTTGTATGATTAACCCTCTTGGAATATAATATTCCCAGCGTCTGTGTTCTGCTCTAACCTTTAACATGTCTTCGTGTATCCCGAAGTGCCCGTAGGAGCCGAAGTACGCGCCGTCCTCATTCTCATCCAGGTCTGCGATGGCCCCAGCGGAAGACGAACCACATCTGACATCTGCGTTCATCACAAAATCCTGCGCAACTTGTCTGTAATCAATTTCAAACATTCCCCCGAGACAGGATTACTGAACCGTGGAAATGAAGAGATGAGGACAAAACGGCGCCGCAGATGGGACGACTCCATAGCAGAAAGGCCGCAAACGCTACCGCCCCCCGGTGGCCAGAAGGGGGAACTGCTACACCACGCGATTCACTGACAAACCTCATTCTATGAAGCTCTTGCAGGGCGCTCGCCAGGTTGGCCTCGGCCTCCCGTGCCCGGATTTCCACCTCTTTTAACCGCTCGTGGACAGACGGTCCGGTGGCCTCGCTTTTGTTGGAGACCTGCAGGTCCTGCTCCATTTCATCAAAATCTGACCGGAGAAAAGAAGAGAAAATGTTCCGCTGTAAAAACGACATTGGATAGCCGACAACAATAAATGCCCCTTCCCCTTTTCAACTAGAAACCCCCCCCATCAAGCCTGAGAATCTGTCGGTCAGACGTATAAGGTCCCGGAAGCGGAGATATGAGGGGCTTTTGGTGACTGACGTAGAACATTCCGGTCACTGGGGATTTCATTCTATTGACTCCTCTGTCAGGATTATGATAATCAATGATGGAGAGGAGTGAATATTCCAGATTAAGGTCAGGCAGATTCTGTACAAATAAAATTTGATCTCAATCAAATATAATCTGAAAAGGTGATTACCGATTACTATGCTTCTATGTTTCACAAGCAAGGGAAGGGAAAGAAAGGGGTTAAAAAACAATAACTCTAGTGATGGTCCCAGACTCACCCCCTCATTTTTCCTGACTCCACAGGTTCTCCAGTTGCTATGGATCAACTCTGGATCTTTTGGTGCTGACTAGATCTCACATGATCTCTTGGGCACGATGCAGAAAAAAAATATGTCAAAGATGTGTGTCGCATGTGAGTCTTAGTAATCGTTGGAAGATACAGACCAAAGACAAGCAAGGAAAGGATCGGGAAGAAGGGATGGAGGACAGCGGGGCAGGGAGGCGAGCGGGGGCTGGGAGGCCCAGGGCGAAAGACGAGCGGTGCGGCAGGCCCAGGGCGAAAGACGAGCAGGGCAGCAGGCCCAGGGCAAAAGACGAGCAGGGCGGCAGGCCCAGGGCGAAAGACGAGCAGGGCGGCAGGCCCAGGGCGAAAGACGAGCGGGGTGGCAGGCCCAGGGCGAAAGACGAGCAGGGCGGCAGGAACAGGGCGAAAGACGAGCGGGGTGGCAGGCCCAGGGCGACAAACGAGCGGGGTGGCAGAACAGGGCGAAAGACGAGCGGGGCGGCAGGCCCAGGACAAAAGACGAGCGGGGCGGCAGGAACAGGGCGACAGACGAGCGGGGTGGCAGAACAGGGCGAAAGACGAGCGGGGCGGCAGAACAGGGCGAAAGACGAGCGGGGCGGCAGAACAGGGCGAAAGACGAGCGGGGCGGCAGAACAGGGCGAAAGACGAGCGGGGCGGCAGAACAGGGCGAAAGACGAGCGGGGCGGCAGAACAGGGCGAAAGACGAGCGGGGCGGCAGAACAGGGCGAAAGACGAGTGGGGCGGCAGAACAGGGCGAAAGACGAGCGGGGTGGAAGAACAGGGCGAAAGACGAGCGGGGCGGCAGGAACAGGGCGACAGACGAGCGGGGTGGCAGAACAGGGCGACAGACGAGCGGGGCGGCAGAACAGGGCGAAAGACGAGCGGGGCGGCAGAACAGGGCGAAAGACGAGCGGGGCGGCAGGCCCAGGACGAAAGACGAGCGGGGCGGCAGGCCCAGGGCGAAAGACGAGCGGGGCGGCAGGAACAGGGCGAAAGATGAGCGGGGTGGCAGGCCCAGGGCGAAAGACGAGCGGGGCGGCAGAACAGGGCGAAAGATAAGTGGGGTGGCAGGCCCAGGGCGAAAGACGAGCGGGGCGTCAGGAACAGGGTGACAGACGAGCGGGGCGTCAGGAACAGGGCGACAGACGAGCGGGGCGTCAGGAACAGGGCGACAGACGAGCGGGGTGGCAGGAACAGGGCGAAAGATAAGTGGGGTGGCAGGCCCAGGGCGAAAGACGAGCGGGGCGTCAGGAACAGGGCGACAGACGAGCGGGGCGTCAGGAACAGGGCGACAGACGAGCGGGGTGGCAGGAACAGGGCAAAAGATAAGTGGGGTGGCAGGCCCAGGGCGAAAGACGAGCGGGGCGACAGAACAGGGCGACAGACGAGCGGGGTGGCAGGCCCAGGACGAAAGACGAGTGGGGTGGCAGGCCCAGGGCAAAAGACGAGCGGGGCGGCAGGAACAGGGCGAAAGACGAGCGGGGTGGCAGGCCCAGGACGAAAGACTAGCGGGGCGGCAGAACAGGGCGAAAGACGAGCGGGGCGGCAGAACAGGGCAAAAGACGAGCGGGGCGGCAGAACAGGGCGAAAGACGAGCGGGGCGGCAGAACAGGGCGAAAGACGAGCGGGGCGGCAGAACAGGGCGAAAGACGAGCGGGGCGGCAGAACAGGGCGAAAGACGAGCGGGGCGGCAGAACAGGGCGAAAGACGAGCGGGGCGGCAGAACAGGGCGAAAGACGAGCGGGGCGGCAGAACAGGGCGAAAGACGAGCGGGGCGGCAGAACAGGGCGAAAGACGAGCGGGGCGGCAGAACAGGGCGAAAGACGAGCGGGGCGGCAGAACAGGGCGAAAGACGAGCGGGGCGGCAGAACAGGGCGAAAGACGAGCGGGGCGGCAGAACAGGGCGAAAGACGAGCGGGGCGGCAGAACAGGGCGAAAGACGAGCGGGGCGGCAGAACAGGGCGAAAGACGAGCGGGGCGGCAGAACAGGGCGAAAGACGAGCGGGGCGGCAGAACAGGGCGAAAGACGAGCGGGGCGGCAGAACAGGGCAAAAGACGAGCGGGGCGGCAGAACAGGGCAAAAGACGAGTGGGGCGGCAGAACAGGGCAAAAGACGAGCGGGGCGGCAGGAACAGGGCGAAAGATGGGCGGGGTGGCATACCGATCCTTTATTGCTTCTTATGTCTTTGGTCAGGATCTTTCAACACTGACAAAGACTCCATACAACATACGACAAAGATGTCTTTGTGCATCGTGCCCGTGTGGAATCTAGTCAGGCCCCCAAAAGATCCAGAACTGATCTGTAGCAACTGGAGAACCTGCAGAGGCAGGGCGAGAGTGGAGGGACCAGGGCAGGTGAATAAAATCTTGTGTGGTTTTTGTTTTTTTTAACTCTTTTCCAGCCCTCCAAATAAAATAGCGGCTGACTTAATTGCATAAGTAAACGTTCACTAAACTTTCCAGAGCACCGTGTGCATCACTTATTCACAGTCTTCAAGATCTCTTCTTGCTGCCTGTGAACGGGGACAGTCTAGTCGAATTGAGAAGCAGGAAAATTTTACGACGTGGCCTGCCTCTCGAGAGCAAGAGGCAGGAATGTCACACGGACAATGTGATGGGGGCGCAGATGCTCTGAAGAACAGAGAGTCTTCTTAAAGGATTGATAGAAGTTCTCCAGAATAAGAGCAACCAGGGATGAGATAATTCCCAGCTATAATGATCCAGTATTAAAGTAGACCAATCCCCCGTGATCGGAGCATTTATGTTGATATTCCAGAATATCGGATGTTCTGGATTAGATACCAGATGATGGGAATGAAGCCACATGTGTATCAGACCTTACCATATTGTAGCAATCCATCGTCCGGGATGACTGGTTTGAAGAATTCTTCTTTGTCCCAGGGTTTTGGGCCGGTTACACTGAGGACGCTCTCCGCAGAGCAACTCTGTACAAACATATCAAGCAAATCACCATTAGAAAAGCAAGAGTGCAGGCGTGCAGCTAAGGCTATGCTCACATTTCCGTTGTTTTGCTTCCGTCAGGTCCATCGTTGCGACGCAATGACAGATTCGTCATTTTTTAGATGTCAACTGACGCAATGGATGTGTTATTTCACAGAATTCTGTTCACAGGAATCTTGTGAAAACACTGATCCATCCCGTCCGTTACATCCGTTGTGTCTTCGTTTTTTGACGGATCCGTCGTGTTCCGTTTGTGTTTGGGACAGCCCAGTGGTTGTGCCAAACATGCTGGGCATGCCCAGTAGAACATGACGGAATCCAGCACCATAGACCGCCATTATAGCTTGTGACGGATGGCGACGGAATCCTGCGGAGTGCGTTTTTTTTTGCCGCTCCAAACAATGTTACATGCAGCGTTGCTCCGGATGCAACACAAGGCAATCCGTCGCGAATACAAGTCTATGGGGAAAAATGGATTCCTGCAAAATATTTTGCAGGATACCATAATTCCTCAAGGTGACGGATTGTGACTAATGCAAAACAACGGAAGTGTGACCCTAGCCTGAGGAAGGACCCAAAAAAAATACACCTTCCCTTTCTGAGACAAATAAGTAAAAAAAAACAATAAAAAACCAAACCTTCCTCAAGACCCCAGAAGACCACAACTCAGAATTCCAACATTTAAAGGAACTTTGTCAGCATAGAATGACTGTCCAAACCAAGCACAGGCGCTCGGTGCATCATGGTGTGGACAAACATTTAAGGGCAGTTCCCACCTGATAGTTTTCCATCTATGAAGCCAGCGCTGACAAAGAAGAAGGGGAAGAAAAGCATAGAAAACAAGCAGGTGGGAAGGTGCATCTGAATGAGTGGCCGCCATGAGACACTGAGCGCCTGTGCTTGGTTTGACCAGTCATTCCGTGCTGACAAAGTCCCTTTAAACAAGTGGCCCATGTGAAGATGCTGGCAGTCATCTGATGAATGAACAAAATACTGGATCTTAGGGGGATTGAATAATTTATGTTGGCATCAAAATCATTGTTCTCGGCAGCATTTCGCTGGTTTAATCAGGAGATGTGCTGCCGATTCCTTGCATTATATGGGGACATAACTTTCGCATTCATGACTGTTCTGTTCCCATCAGAAGTTGTGTAAACTGGTCAAAAATTGAGCAAAAACCTCAGTTTCTGTATAGCTGATTGGAGCCGTCTACAGGACGAATTCATCAATAAGGACCATTATAGTCCTGGGAAGCTGGAGGCAGCACTCACCGTCGATCTGATGAAGTTGATGAGTTTAACGTATCCGTAGAAGTCGAGACCTAGAGACAAGCCAGTGATACAAGTAATAAATTGGAATAGGGGGTGCGGGGGGTTTATAGGGGTCGTCCTGGTCACATACGTAAAGTTAGAGCATAAGGAAAGCATAGAGGTGGAAGCAATGTCCTTACGTAACAACACAAATGGACCCCAATCAGATGCTTTATTTAACTAGTATCTGCAACTTTTTAATATACTTAGAACATCAACGTTCACCTTATAGGAGCTCCGCTTGCTGTCAACTAATTCAGAATTTGCTACTTACAATTGAATCCTCTGTGAGCTTAAAGGGGCTGATTTCAGAAAGCTCCCATCCTCCAGATGCAAAAAACAAACTGTGCTTTACTCACCCACCCCAGGTCCAGCCTTGAGTCTCCTCTCCACCACCGCTCCTTCTGTTACTGTCTGCAGCAATGATGTCACATGAACAGTGCTGCAGGCAATCATTAAGCTCAGTGACTCGGGCAAAGATGCAGAATTCAGCTACTGGCAGAAGCACTGGACCCGGGGAGGGTGAATAAAGCACAGTTTGTTTGGTTTTGATACAAATTACAGCTGGAGGAGAGCGGTTTTACAACCTTAATTATCACTTTTCCCGGGAGGGTGCACCCTCTGACGGCAGAATCAGAACCATCAGGAATTAATGACGGCTTAAAGCATGGGTCCCCAATTCCAGTCCTCAAGGGCCGCCAACACTGCATGTTTTCAGGATTTCCTTAGTATTGCACAGGTGATAATTTAATCACCTGCACAGTTGATGATTCCAACACCCATGCAATGCTAAGGAAATCCTGAAAACATGCACTGTTGGCGGCCCTCGAGGACTGGAGTTGGGGAACCCTGGTTTAAAGGAAAGAATAATAATTAGGCCCTCAGCTGTGGTGATGATGCATCAGTTCTGGGGGAGTCACAGAAACTAAATAGCAGCCCCCCACTCTTCTACACAGACCAGTAAAGGTTCCACCGTCACAAGGTTTCTTAATCTTCAGAATAGACGCCCCCTACTGGACATTATCAGTGGAGCGCAGGCTGCGTACCGTGCAGGGAGGTGATCCGCTGGATGTCAAACTGATGCTGGGAGCGGCAGTGGGAGAAGGTGTCTTCTGGTGACGAGTCTCTCCTGGGGAGAAGAAGAGTCACTGATCACCCCGAATATCAGGCAGATGTGGGAACACACAGGGGACCCCGGTACTGTACGATTACCTGTCACAGAACAGACACCGGACCTCTACACCAGCACCCCCATCATCCTCATCATCCCAGGCACCGTCATCACCGTCCGACAGATCCGGGACGTCCTCAAAGTCCACATCATTCAGAGCTGAAAAACGGGAAACTATAGATCAGTAACAGATCGGGAGAAGGAACCTCTGTATAACACCATGGGATCTCCTCTGTGTATATATACAACACCGGTGTGACCGGATCTCCTCTGTGTATATATATAACACCGGTGTGACCGGATCTCCTCTGTGTATATATAACACCGGTGTGACCGGATCTCCTCTGTGTATATATATAACACCGGTGTGACCGGATCTCCTCTGTGTATATATAACACCGGTGTGACCGGATCTCCTCTGTGTATATATATAACACCGGTGTGACCGGATCTCCTCTGTGTATATATAACACCGGTGTGACCGGATCTCCTCTGTGTATATATAACACCGGTGTGACCGGATCTCCTCTGTGTATATATACAACACCGGTGTGACCGGATCTCCTCTGTGTATATATATAACACCGGTGTGATCGGATCTCCTCTGTTTATATATAACACCGGTGTGACCGGATCTCCTCTGTGTATATATACAACACCGGTGTGACCGGATCTCCTCTGTGTATATATATAACACCGGTGTGATCGGATCTCCTCTGTTTATATATAACACCAGTGTGATCGGCTCTCCTCTGTATATATACAACACCGGTGTGACCGGATCTCCTCTGTGTATATATACAACACCGGTGTGACCGGATCTCCTCTGTGTATATACAACACCGGTGTGACCGGATCTCCTCTGTGTATATATATAACACCGGTGTGATCGGATCTCCTCTGTGTATATATACAACACCGGTGTGACCGGATCTCCTCTGTGTATATACAACACCGGTGTGACCGGATCTCCTCTGTGTATATATATAACACCGGTGTGATCGGATCTCCTCTGTGTATATATACAACACCGGTGTGACTGGATCTCCTCTGTGTATATACAACACCGGTGTGACCGGATCTCCTCTGCGTATATATATAACACCGGTGTGATCGGATCTCCTCTGTTTATATACAACACCGGTGTGACCGGATCTCCTCTGTGTATATATACAACACCGGTGTGACCGGATCTCCTCTGTGTATATATACAACACCGGTGTGACCGGATCTCCTCTGTGTATATATACAACACCGGTGTGACCGGATCTCCTCTGTGTATATATACAACACCGGTGTGACCAGATCTCCTCTGTGTATATACAACACCAGTTTGACCGGATCTCCTCTGTGTATATATAACACCAGTGTGACCGGATCTCCTCTGTGTATATATAACACCGGTGTAACCAGATCTCCTCTGTGTATATATAACACCGGTGTAACCAGATCTCCTCTGTGTATATATAACACTGGTGTAACCGGATCTCCTCTGTGTATATATAACACCGGTGTGACCGGATCTCCTCTGTGTATATACAACACCGGTGTGACCAGATCTCCTCTGTGTATATATATACAACACCGGTGTGACCAGATCTCCTCGGTGTATATACACAACACCGGTGTGACCAGATCTCCTCTGTGTATATATATATACACACAACACCGGTGTGACTGGATCTCCTCTGTGTATATATAACACCAGTGTGACTGGATCTCCTCTGTGTACATATATATAACACCGGTGTGACTGGATCTCCTCTGTGTGTATATATATATATATATATAACACCGGTGTGACCGGATCTCCTCTGTGTACATATAACACCGGTGTGACCGGATCTCCTCTGTGTACATATAACACCGGTGTGACCGGATCTCCTGTGTATATATATATAACACCAGTGTGACCGGATCTCCTCTGTGTATATATAACACTGTTGTGACTGGATCTCCTCTGTGTATATATAACACCGCTGTGACCAGATCTCCTCTGTGTGTATTTGTGACTAGATCTCCTCTGTGTATATATAACACTGTTGTGACTGGATCTCCTCTGTGTATATATAACACCGCTGTGACCAGATCTCCTCTGTGTGTATGTGTGACTAGATCTCCTCTGTGTATATATAACACTGTTGTGACTGGATCGCCTCTGTATATATATAACACCGGTGTGACCGGATCTCCTCTGTGTATATATATAACACCGGTGTGACCGGATCGCCTCTGTATATATATAACACCGGTGTGACCGGATCTCCTCTGTGTATATATATATACACACAACACCGGTGTGACTGGATCTCCTCTGTGTATATATAACACCAGTGTGACTGGATCTCCTCTGTGTATATACAACACCGGTGTGACCGGATCTCCTCTGTGTGTATATATAACACCGGTGTGACCGGATCTCCTCTGTGTGTATATATAACACCGCTGTGACCAGATCTCCTCTGTGTGTATGTGTGACTAGATCTCCTCTGTGTATATCTAACACTGTTGTGACTGGATCGCCTCTGTATATATATAACACCGGTGTGACCGGATCTCCTCTGTGTGTATATATAACACCGGTGTGACCGGATCTCCTCTGTGTGTATATATAACACCGGTGTGACCGGATCTCCTCTGTGTGTATATATAACACCGGTGTGACCGGATCTCCTCTGTGTGTATATATAACACCGGTGTGACCGGATCTCCTCTGTGTATATATAACATTAGAGCAGCTGTAGAACTACAAGTCTCAGCACAGCCTGATCTGTCCGCCTGATAACAGCGCCATCATCCCCGGCTACTCACATGGAGCTCTGCACTGCGCCATCTTGAGTTCTGGCAAATCGAGGCCCCGCCCACCACAGCTTGTTTATGACAGATGCTGTAGAGGACCTGTGATGACGTCACGGTCATGTGACCCGGCAGTGTCGCTGTGGGTTGAGGCTGTGATTTGATGTGTTCGGTTCCGTCACCGTCCGCCGCACACTCCGCTCTGCCCCGTGCAGATAGGGCCGCTCCTCACTGCGGCAATGTGTCCGTGTACGTGACGTAGCTGTCGGACACTGGCCCCGCCCCACCGTTGGTTGCCATGGCACCCAGGTTTGCTGCAGGCCGCCATCTTGGTGCTCCTGTGAAGCCAGAGGCGTCTGAAGCGCCACAGTGAATAGTGCAGAGTTCAGTCTCTCATGGAGATTAAAAAAAAAATCAGTCAAAAGTAAAAAGTTTTTAGAAATAAACAGAAATATATTCAAATCATATTTCACTTTTTCTAATTTAAAAATAAATTAAAGAAACGCACATAAAGAATGGTCACATTCAGCCAAGTCCAAGCTACCAAAATATAAACTGAGGGCAGCAAGAATCGCCGACAGCTTCTCTATAAAGGGGTAAACTGATAAGTCTGCAGTCCCGCTATGTGTCCCTCTATGTGACTGTAGGCGCATTACTCCCCCATGGCCCGCACTGTGCGCTGCGAGGAGTCCGCGGAGTACTAAGCCGGTAACGGCGGTCATGTGACCACAATTGTGCGCTATGGACGTTCCCGGCCAGAACCTGACTGGTGGGCACAGCCTCGCTCAATACAAGTGTATGGAGACAAGGCCGCGACCACTGGATGTTCGCCCCTACTAGTCAGACACGCCCACTCCATATACAGTTAGGTCCAGAAATATTTGGACAGTGACACAAGTTTTGTTATTTTAGCTGTTTACAAAAACATGTTCAGAAATACAATTCTATATATAATATGGGCTGAAAGTGCACACTCCCAGCTGCAATATGAGAGTTTTCACATCCAAATCGGAGAAAGGGTTTAGGAATCATAGCTCTGTAATGCATAGCCTCCTCTTTTTCATGGGACCAAAAGTAATTGGACAAGGGACTCTAAGGGCTGCAATTAACTCTGAAGGCGTCTCCCTCGTTAACCTGTAATCAATGAAGTAGTTAAAAGGTCTGGGGTTGATTACAGGTGTGTGGTTTTGCATTTGGAAGCTGTTGCTGTGACCAGACAACATGCGGTCTAAGGAACTCTCAATTGAGGTGAAGCAGAACATCCTGAGGCTGAAAAAAAAGAAAAAATCCATCAGAGAGATAGCAGACATGCTTGGAGTAGCAAAATCAACAGTCGGGTACATTCTGAGAAAAAAAGGAATTGACTGGTGAGCTTGGGAACTCAAAAAGGCCTGGGCGTCCACGGATGACAACAGTGGTGGATGATCGCCGCATACTTTCTTTGGTGAAGAAGAACCCGTTCACAACATCAACTGAAGTCCAGAACCCTCTCAGTGAAGTAGGTGTATCTGTCTCTAAGTCAACAGTAAAGAGAAGACTCCATGAAAGTAAATACAAAGGGTTCACATCTAGATGCAAACCATTCATCAATTCCAAAAATAGACAGGCCAGAGTTACATTTGCTGAAAAACACCTCATGAAGCCAGCTCAGTTCTGGAAAAGTATTCTATGGACAGATGAGACAAAGATCAACCTGTACCAGAATGATGGGAAGAAAAAAGTTTGGAGAAGAAAGGGAACGGCACATGATCCAAGGCACACCACATCCTCTGTAAAACATGGTGGAGGCAACGTGATGGCATGGGCATGCATGGCTTTCAATGGCACTGGGTCACTTGTGTTTATTGATGACATAACAGCAGACAAGAGTAGCCGGATGAATTCTGAAGTGTACCGGGATAGACTTTCAGCCCAGATTCAGCCAAATGCCGCAAAGTTGATCGGACGGCGCTTCATAGTACAGATGGACAATGACCCCAAGCATACAGCCAAAGCTACCCAGGAGTTCATGAGTGCAAAAAAGTGGAACATTCTGCAATGGCCAAGTCAGTCACCAGATCTTAACCCAATTGAGCATGCATTTCACTTGCTCAAATCTAGACTTAAGACGGAAAGACCCACAAACAAGCAAGACCTGAAGGCTGCGGCTGTAAAGGCCTGGCAAAGCATTAAGAAGGAGGAAACCCAGTGTTTGGTGATGTCCATGGGTTCCAGACTTAAGACAGTGATTGCCTCCAAAGGATTCGCAACAAAATATTGAAAATAAAAATATTTTGTTTGGGTTTGGTTTATTTGTCCAATTACTTTTGACCTCCTAAAATGTGGAGTGTTTGTAAAGAAATGTGACAATTCCTACAATTTCTATCAGATATTTTTGTTCAAACCTTCAAATTAAACGTTACAATCTGCACTTGAATTCTGTTGTAGAGGTTTCATTTCAAATCCAATGTGGTGGCATGCAGAGCCCAACTCGCCAAAATTGTGTCACTGTCCAAATATTTCTGGACCTAACTGTACTTGTATAGCGTGAGGCTGCGCCCACCAGTCAGGTTCTGGCCAGAAACATGCATAGCGCACATTTGTGATCATATGACCGGTGTGATGTTCCCTCGTGAAGCAACCAGTGACCTCAAGGGCTGTCATGGGGCAATGGAGGTTTGAATGGAGGTCGGTCTTTTCAGCAACGAGGCCGCTGTTGTATTGGAGGCCTTTAGGAGGCGTCACACCTGTCCGCCTCTCGGGAATATGGTGTGTGATGGTGTCAGGCACGGAGCCGGACCCCTTTAGTCTTTATTCCAGACCGCTCACATGTCGGCATTACATTGATTTGGTGTGACCATTTCTCCAAAGTGTTCCAGGAGCTGTTTTTGAACACAACTCCAGGATGCATATTCCTCGCATTACTGTGAGCCGCCGGTGTAACCTAAACCTGCTGCATAAAGAGAGGAAAGTCCAGCTCACCGATCCTGCTGTCCACCGCTCCTTGTTCGGACCCAGCGCACAGAAAGCTTGGCTGCCAAATATCCAAAGAGAAAAGAAGTCCAGCGCAGTCCTCAGGTTATAGATAAAATCCATTTATTTAATAAATTTCCATAAAAAATGCGGTGTGCAGGATGATATTATCAGTCTATTACCCCATCGAACTACGCGTTTCGACACAGTCTTAGTTTTAGTCAAGAAACATGACTATGTGTTGAAACGCATAGTTTGATGGATTTTATCTACAACCTGAGGACTGCACTGGACTTCTTTTCTCTGTAAACCTGCTGCGGCGTCTCCAGACTCGACTCCCATGCCTTCGGCGTCTACAGACTTGTCTCCCACTTAGCACATCTAGGACGTCATTGATCGATGATTGCTCAGGAGCTGCCAGCAGCGGATCTTGTTGATTTGCCCAAGTGCATTAAGTGGAAGAACATTCCTCAAGCGCCCATTAATAATCTCAGTCATAGCAGCCGAGGCTGGAAGTGCCGGGATTTCTGCACCTAGCTTATACTTGAGATGTGTTGAAAGTTTTGCATCAATTTTCTCATCATTTGCAGAGTAGTGATGCGCGAGCACTACGATACTCAGGTCCTCGGTACTCGTAATGAGCAGCTTGACACTCGGAAAGGCTCGCCTTGCGTACCGAGTATAATGGAAGGTGTTGCTAAGCTCAAGCATTTTTTTAGAAGATCCAAAAAGGAGGTCTCAAGGAGGGTTGCAGGGGGGAAAAAAAAATAGCTGAAATGGATGGAAGCAGCATGGGGAAGACACCTAGACTCATCTCCAACTCCCAGGTCATTGCTAGGAACTAAATAAATAATTAAAAAAAACAAAACAAAAACTTTGTTGGGTCCTATATAGTTTTGATAACAAGCCAAGGTAAAACAGACAGCTGGGGGCTGGTATTATCAGGCTGGGGGGGACCATGGTTATTTGGCTCTTCTAAGCCTAAAAATATCAGAAAAACTCGCAAAGTAATGAGTAACCCGAATGCCGTACTTTTCGTGTGAGTAGCGAATAGTATGGCAATCTGGTTACTCGTTACATAGCGAGTATTTGTCATTGACTTGCATTGCACACGCTATTCGGAATGAATACGCTAGTATTAGACAGTACTTGTTATAAGTATAGTGGGTATGAATAGTTTGCTACTCGCTCAACTAACCAATTTTGGGGTGGCTGCTGGCTGCTATTTTGAGCCTGGAAAGGTCCAAATAACCATGGACCTTACCAGCCTAATCAGGTCAGCCCCCAGCTGTCTTTTTTACCTTGGCTGGTTATCAAAAATAATGTATTTTCTATAACTGTTACTTGTTTGTATATGTTCCTCCTGAATTGTAAAGCGCTGCAGAATATGTTGACGCTATAGAAATAAAGATTTATTACTATTATGATTAGTATTATTATTATTATTATTATTAAGGGGGAATGTAAGCTTTTTTTTTTTTTATTTGGTTAAATCAAACTAAACATCCTTTAGTGCCACAGACGGCAATAAAGGGTGCAAGTGTATAATATACAATGTACTGTGTTAATTAAACCCTTCCTATATGCCTGCTCTAATCTAAGCTCTCCCTCCTACATCATCTCTCCCTGAACTGCTTTCGGAGGAGAGTGTGCAGAGCATCGCGCCTCCAGTCTCATACAAGACCCGATGACGGTAGAATGAGGGTTACAGGAGGACCATTCAGTGGCCACAAACTACTGACTATAGACATCCAAAGTTTTGGATTTTTGAAAAAGTGGAGGAAAACTGAAAGTACAAAAATGAAAATTGTCCACATGTGTACGGGGTTAAAGAACCAGTAAAAAAAAAAAACCAGAATGAAACTGGGAAAAAAACAACAAACAAAAAAAACAACTTTGGCTCCAATAGAGAAGACTGGAGTCGTTGCCTTCAGCTCGTCAAGTGTCAGGTGCCCCCTTGTGGTTACATCTCAGCAGCACAGGTCACTATGACATCTGCGCTGCAGTTAGATCGCCCCCTGGTGTCTATTTTATAGTAATACATTTAAAAGCTGAACAATGTAATACTGATGTATCCAAATTCACTTTATTTTTAATATCCATTGTATAAGAGGGGGTCACTACGGTAAATATACATATCGTACAGTCGGCTCGTTTTCTGCCATTGTAATGTACCTTGATCACACAATGCAGTTATGATACGATGTATGGGGACTCTTTTAAACAAACCAATTGGGACTAATAAAAGGCACATGAGATATTATATGATACCATTGAAATGGGGTAGTCATTTCGGGAGCGCTCTGCATTCCAAGCAATTTCTGTATTGTGCTCTCACTTCATATCCTGGTGTTACGGTATTGGTCAACACCACCTACATTCCTTGTATATACAGCAGCAATCATAGGACAGTGTGTACAGTGCTACCTGTGCACTGCTAGGTCATAACCCAATAGATGCCACGGTCACTCTCCAGCATTAACATCAGCACAAACACTGCGCCTGCAGAGAGCTTCAAGGCCAAGCAGCTGCAGCAGCCGTACATCACCAAGCACAATGCCGAGCCGTACATCACCAAGCACAATGCCGAGCCGTACATCACCAAGCACAATGCCGAGCCGTACATCACCAAGCACAATGCCGAGCCGTACATCACCAAGCACAATGCCGAGCCGTACATCACCAAGCACAATGCCGAGCCGTACATCACCAAGCACAATGCCGAGCCGTACATCACCAAGCACAATGCTGAGCTATACATCACCAAGCACAATGCCGAGCCGTACATCACCAAGCACAATGCTCAGCCATACATCACCAAGCACAATGCCGAGCCATACATCACCAAGCACAATGCTGAGCCGTACATCACCAAGCACAATGCCGAGCCGTACATCACCAAGCACAATGCTCAGCCGTACATCACCAAGCTCAATGCCGAGCCATACATCACCAAGCACAATGCTGAGCCGTACATCACCAAGCAACAATGCCGAGCCGTAAATCACCAAGCACAATGCAGAGCCATACATCACCAAGCACAATGCCGAACCATACATCACCAAGCACAATGCCGAACCATACATCACCAAGCACAATGCCGAGCTGTACATCACCAAGCACAATGCTGAGCTCTACATCACCAAGCACAATGCCGAGCTCTACATCACCAAGCACAATGCCGAGCCATACATCACCAAGCACAGTGCCGAGCCGTACATCACCAAGCACAATGCCGAGCCGTACATCACCAAGCACAATGCTGAGCTATACATCACCAAGCACAATGCCGAGCCATACATCACCAAGCACAATGCCGAGCCATACATCACCAAGCACAATGCTGAGCGTCAGATGTAGCAATATAAAGCCGCCATCACTGGACTCTGGAGGAGACTTGTTCTGAGCACTGCTGGATCACACACACACACACACTATCTGATGGAGGAGTCTGGGTTTGGTGATTCCAGGAGAACGTTACTCCCTGACTGCATTGTGCCCGCAGTACAGTTTGGTCGAGGAGGGATAATTGCTCTCGTTCAACATCAACGTCTGACCTCCCTAATGCTCTTCTGGATGGAGTAGCAAAACTTCCCACAGACGCCTTTAAAATCTTGTACAAATCCTTCCCAAAAGAGCAGGAGCCATTATATGTGCAGAGGGGCCGACTCCATATATCTATTGGTTTAGGATTTAAAGTCAGAAAAGCTCCTGGAGGTGGAATGTGGAGAGGATCCGATACGTTGGTCCATATCTACCAAATAAAATACTCCAGGAATGTTTTCTCTGAATAAAATCATTTATTTTTTTCCTTTTCTTCTCCGCCAGAACAGACCACCATGAATTCCCTCCATGATTCCTCTCTGCAGAATGTAGTGCGCACACATCAGTGCCGGGCCGTGTCTGAGGTTCTCGGGTTCCTTCAGTCATATTGCTGTCTGCACATGTAGCCTTGTCCCCCATCGGGCCTTGGGGTCCAGCTTGTGCACGTCGCTATTCTCCAAATATGATGGTGGTTGTGACGAGCCGACGGGTGTGAAAACAACTTTAACCTTAAGACCACGTTCACACGTTCAGTCTTTTACATCATTTGTAGCCAAAACCAGAAGGAGTGAAACAATCAGAGGAAAGTATAATAGAAACATGGGCACCACTTCTGCATTTATCACACACTCCTGATTTTGGCTACAAATGTAAAAAACCTCAAATACTCAATGTGTGAACAGGGCCTGTATTTTGTAAATTATTTTACACCCTTAGGACACATGCACATGTTGCGCATTTGGTAATTTTTTTACCTCTCGTAGGCCGTTTATAGTGTTAACTCGCCCCCTGCCTTTCACGGGCACATGAACCGAAGTACTAAAATATCAGGAATCAATAGTCATACTCATTTTTTAGGTTTATTTTTTATTACACACTCAAATTAAAAAAATAAAAATCATTTTAAGATGTACCTCAGCTTTGTATAGAATATATATGTATATATCATATCACAAGTATTTGCATCTTGACACAAAGTATTATATTGTGCATAAAATAAAATTAAAAAAACAAGGCTGTTTTCTTCCAGAAATAGCGCCACACTTGTCCATTGGTTGTGTTTGGTATTGCAGCTCAGTCCAATACACTTATACGAAGCAAGCAACCAGAAGGCTTGATACTATCAAGATAACGGCGGAGAAGATCCTGGGGGACCTACCTAGGTGGAAAAGACCCTGGTGGAGCTACCTAGGAGCAGAAGGTCCTAGTGGAGCTACCTAGGAGGAGAAGGTCCTGGTGGAGCTACCTAGGAGGAGAAGGTCCTGGTGGAGCTACCTAGGAGGAGAAGGTCCTGGTGGACCTACCTAGGTGGAAAAGACCCTGGTGGAGCTACCTAGGAGGAGAAGGTCCTGGTGGAGCTACCTAAGAGGAGAAGGTCCTGGTGGACCTACCTAAGAGGAGAAGATCCTGGTGGACCTACCTAGGTGGAAAAGACCCTGTTGGAACTACCTAGGAGGAGAAGGTCCTGGTGGAGCTACATAAGAGGAGAAGGTCCTGGTGGAGCTACCTAAGAGGAGAAGACCCTGGTGGAGCTACCTAAGAGGAGAAGACCCTGGTGGAGCTACCTAAGAGGAGAAGACCCTGGTGGAGCTACCTAAGAGGAGAAGACCCTGGTGGAGCTACCTAAGAGGAGAAGAACCTGGTGGAGCTACCTAAGAGGAGAAGAACCTGGTGGACCTGTCTAGGTTGCACAAGATCGATCTTCCTACAGAGCGTTCATCCATCAAGTCACTATGGCTCAAAATTGAGTTGAAGGGAGTAAAATAATAAATATAATATTAAAATTACACACAGATCATTAAGGAAACCAGAAGAAGCGCTTAAGACCCGGCCATCTTTGGAAAACTCATTTTCATTTGTCCAAAAAAAAAAAAAATGGCTGCATAGAAGATGCCCACCAATTATAGTAGTTGTCATATTGCAGTTGATTGGGCAGAAGACCCCCTAAAGGCGGAGAGCATGCGGGCAGATAAGGCATGCGGGCAGATAAGGCATGCGGGCAGATAAGGCATGCGGGCAGATAAGGCATGCGGGCAGATAAGGCATGCGGGCAGATAAGGCATGCGGGCAGATAAGGCATGCATGCCACTACATAGGTTTCCATTACCTGAGCAATAATACATTCATTTGCATTAATTACACCAGAGCTCCACAGTGAAATAATCCTGCGTTCACACGTCCGACATTCACAGTCTGAACACGGACCTCAGTGTCATGTGTAAAGTGAACAGATGGTAACGTCCGGGCTGCACGAGTCTCCTGACGCCAACTCAACAGCCTCACGACCCCCGGTCGGTCCGGACGGTGCAGTCAGCGCGCACTTTACACATGATTCCCCCACAAATGTCTCCTGGCTGTCCAGGAATAGTAAATCAGGGGCTTTCTTCTGATAACAGCATCACACCTGCCTTCAGGAACTGTTTAGTATTGCAGCTTAACCCCATTCACTTCAGCGGCACTGAGTGACCGGACACAACCAAGGACAGGGGCGGCAGAGTTGCCCAGAAGAAAGCAGCCATGCTTTTCTTATTCCTTAAGTATGAATAACCCTCCCTTTTTTGCATTAATGGAGTTATCTGGCATCGTTCAGAGCGGCTCTGGGTGGAGAGCACCATTAATATATATTAAAATGTTTTACATTCGTCAGCGCCTCTGCCCTCGCTGCCACTAGCACTTCTTCTCCTCTTCCATTTTCCCCAGGGCGTGTATGGCTTTGTTCTCCAGCAGATCCACCTTCTTGTCACTCTGCAGAACGGCGTTATTCAGCATGGCCTTCACCAGCGTAGTGATGGGCACAGTCAACACGGTGGGGAAGAAGTAAGCCATTGGGGTCATCATCTTCCTCGTCATCCATTCTGTAGGACGATACTCTTCACGGTCACACATGAGAAATCTGTAATAATAATAGGGGATGCAGGCAGTCACTTCAATGGGAGGGGCATGGGGATTATCCCTCCGTTTAATTGATGGCCGACCCTGCCACATTCCATCCTGTCGTTACAATCCGATATAAATGGTGACAGCGGTTATTATAGTGATTTGTGGTAAATGCTGTGCACTTCTATCAGCAATTACCAGAATAATATAATACGAAAAATACGGTATTCTCTAAGATGCACTTTTCCTGGCAAAAATTGGGGAGGAAAATGAGGGGTGCGTTTTATAATTCGAATGTAGATTACCGGGAGGTGGTGGAGAGGGGTCGCAGGAGCAATGCACCAGGCTGTGCTGTGCCCTGGGCTGTAAGTGGTGCACTGTGGGCTCTGCTGCACTGTGGGCTCTGCTGTGTTCTGCGACGGGCGGTGTGTTGCGGGTGGTGCGTTGTAGGCTCTGCTGCGCTGCGCTGTGGGCTCCGCTGCACTCTGTGCTGGACGGTGTGCTGCGAGTGGTGCGCTGCGGGCTCTGCTGTGTGGTGTGCTGCGGGCGGTGCGCTGTGGGCAGGGGCCACCATCCTGAATGTCGGCAGTGAGGGCTTCAAATAATGGCACCCAAAGCCAACACGTGCAGAGATGGAGCTGTCGACTCAAGATCTTATCTGCGCATGCGGCGCCTCCGGGCCACTGATCTCCCAGCAAACTTGAGGAAAACGGCATGTGCTCAATGACAAGATCTCGGCTTGTCATTGAGCCGAGAGCTCAATCTGCGCACGTGCAAACTCTAGCTGCCATTTCTTGGAAGCCCGCACCGTCAACAGTTTCTGGATGCTCCTCCTGCCTCACAGTGCCGCCATCTGCAGCGAGCATCTGGGACACCCGCAGCATTGACCAACTACAGCACCGCACCTGCCTCCTGTGACCCCGCTCCACCATCGCTGCCACCAACCTCCCCCTCTCCGGTAAGACACCACCGGATTATAAAACGGACCCCATTTTGTTCCCTTTTTTTTCTTTTAAATTTGGGGTGCGTCTTATAATTCAGTGAGTCTTCTAAAACGAAAAAAATTCAGTAATTACCTATATGAACCCGGATCATCTACTTACGCGGGTCTGAAGATGGAAAACCGGTCAAATCCAAGTTCTTCTACCTCTGCTTCCACTTCACCCTAAACATACAGAACACATCATGTGACGCCCTGGGAAAGCCAGGGGTCACAGGTCACTACACCACACGCACCCCACATTCCCTGCAGGCACACCGAAGTCAAACTGAAAATCCTTGTTGCCTTGCTCCAGGGGCTGGTGTCCACACCAGGGGGTGGGCCAGGCGGTTGGCTCCACCCACCGAGGAGTTCACAGCTCTGGAGGCGGGAAAACCAGGCAGTCCAGCTAGGGATGTGAAGGAGAAAAGTCAGCTCAGGGAAGAGCTTGAGATGAGTGTTAGAGTTGAGAGTAGAAGGAAGTGGTAAAGGAGCAAGTGACAGTAGTGGAAGTGACAAGAGAAAAGTGGCAGCAAGAAGCCTGAAGTTGGTCCGGGTGTGTGCCCCGGACTGAGACAGCAAGGTTGGCAGACGGCGGTGACCGTCTGCAGGTGAGACTGATTGGAGGTTGCCGAAAGGACCGTGGACGGGTGGTGACCCGGCGGTACCGGAGCGGTATACGAAGATTAGTCAGCACCAGGGCAGGGGCCTTTCGGATCCCGGCAAGGCTAGGAGTCGCCATAATTTGCCAAATCCGTTAGTGAAGGGGACGACTGTCTCTCAACAACTAAGTCCCGATTGAAGGCAACAGTCCGACCGTAAAGGGGAGACACCGCCACCGCCAAGTCATCAGTTTCCCAGGGCCAGCGCCTGCGGGCAAGAGTAGAGCTCCTCCGGTTCATATCCAGGCCAGGGGGGCGGGTTACCGGTGGGAACCCATCGCAACCAAACAACAACACATAGGTGCAGGAAGAAGACCGTCACCGTCACCTGCAGGGGATACCAACAGTGCAACCGTCTGAGGGACCCGTCCAACCAGCCGTTTGTTTACCGAGAACTGTGTCGTGTTTACTGGCTGAGTGAGTACCTCCGTGCCGTGCGGCACAGCGCTGCCCCTGCGCCCCTGCACCTCCACAGGCCCCCTACCCGCCTGCCCACCATCTATCCCCATCACTGGGCCCCGGGATCACCAACCCCTACCCACGGAGGGGCAACACAACAACTGGCTGCTCCATACCATCACTCCCGGGATCCCCAGCCAGAGCAGCGGTGGTGTACACTTAATCACCACAACCGTGGGTGGCGTCACGGACAATAAACAATCCCCACACCTAAACCCCCCTTTCACTCACGGGTGAGGAGCGCCGCTAGAGTCCCCGGGATCCGGCTCGTCGCTCGAGCCACAGAGCAGCAGCAGGCCGCAGCAGCCGCGGCAGCCGGACCCGAGCAGTGGGAGAGCGCGGCGTCCCCTCCTCCGCCCGCGACAACTACATTACGGATTTCCGGAATCGGAAGCCATTCTGCACTTTGCCGCTCCACATCAGCATGTACACAGCCCGTAGGATGCTGGATGTCAATGAATGGAAACCTTCTTGATTACTTTCAGAATTCCTAAAAGTATGGCTGCTGTAAAACATGCTGAGCGTTGTAGTTGTGCAACAGCCACGTATCGAGAAAGTCTGAAGGTTATCAAGAATATTTCCATTCTTGAAAAAATTATTCCCAGCACATTAATCATTACTGGATCTCTGGTGGTCGGACCGCTGGGAGCCCTAGTGATCCCGCAGCCAGGGATACCGGCTCGTCAGTGCTGTCTTGAAAACAGAGGACATGCGCATGCGCCAACTGCTGGAAAAAGTCTTGCGCGTCATCCATAGACAATTAACAAAGAGCCCAAATCTCGAAATTGGTGATCGGTAAATTATCCCCATCTAATAAATAGATTTGTCAGATGATGAGCCCCAGTTTTTTGCACTGACCTTAACCCTGAGATAGAGGAAGCTGCTCCCCTTGTTGGCACCTTTGGAGGACTCCAGATTGAAGTGTTGGCATCCGCCCGCTTTCGCCAGCTGCGCCGACTTGAGAACGTAGTCGTGATCCACTCGGATAAATCCGGCCTGCAGCACACAACGCACAGAGTCACATCACATCCAAAACCATCAAATTACTGCTATAAGTCCACTCATCACTGACAGCCAGACTGGTTTGTCAGGTCTCCGTAATGAGAACAGTCTTCCCCAGTGGTCCCCACAAAGCTTCTCATAAGCCAGATCAGTTACCCACACTTTGCACTGATGAGGGGCAATCACCCCGAAACACCGTGTCTGCAAATTGGGATTCTGATCTGGCATAAATCCTAGGTCATATGAAAAGGCTCGTTAAAAGGCCACTTTTGACTTTTACGATTGCTACTTCCAATAGGTGGCGCTAGAGTTTGTCTCCTTTCCTGGAGAGACAATTTGCAAACAGTTTGGATCTTATGCGCTTCCATTCATTCATTATAGTAAGTGACCCCCATCCACACAAGTCATAATATTCATGCACAGGAGAGTAACTGCAGATACCCCAGGGTCCTGGATCCAAGGGGGGCCAAAAAGATCACTTTGGCCCATTTACAAAGATTAAGACTATTACCTCGGTGGCTATGGTTCTATAGAGCTTGTAAATACATGACATACTGCGTCCAGGACTCAGGATGTCCCGAATCATGGGAACATAGCCTTACAAGCAAGACACCAGTGACGGTCGGTCTCTGAACCAACGAGCTGTAAATAAAAGTGTTAATAGATCGAAAACGGCTCCCGCGGAGAGCACTCGTGGCCCCGCAGAAGAAGACACGCTGTGTCCAGGATGCAGCATGTCCGGATCATGGGCTCGTAGCCTTACAAACGACACAGCAGCGGCGGTCGGTCTCCGAAGCAATGAGCTGTAAATGATATTAATTTAATATCTCGAAAACGGCTGCAGACTGCAATAAGCAGCAAATAGCAAAAGTGCTTGTTTTTGGGGTGAACAGTGGCGTAACTAAAGCTTGATGGACCCGGATGCAAAATTTGGACCTGGCCCCCCCCGGGCTCCCTCCCCTTATCCCCACATGTTAGTCAAATGTATGTATGTCTACATTTAGTGTCCCAAATCCTATAAAGACATTCGAGTTATCCTCCCCCCATTATGTAGTAATGTCCCCCATCTGGTTCTAATGTACCCCATCTTGGGCCCCTTCCTGGTAAATATGTCCCCCATTCTGGCATGTATGTTCCCCATCCTGGCATATATGCCTGCCCCTCATCCTGGTATATACTGTCCCCCTTCTGGTATATATGTTCCTGGACCCGTCCTGGAATACACTGTCACCTCTGGTATATAATGTCCCCCTTCTAGTATGTAATGTCCCCATCCTGCTATATATGTTCCTTTCCTTGTCCCCTCCTGGTATATACTCCCATGCCACGTGGTGTCCTCCTCTATAGCCTGCCCGCAGTGGCCGGCAGCTTTTATCTGCGTTCAGGCTATGGCAATGCCTGATGTCATTGCCATGGGCCGCCTCAGTCACGGGGACGGCTTCTGTTTGGCCGTCAGCATGTATCACAGTGCAGGGACCCGACGGGTCTCTGCACCGCGATGCATTTCAACTGGATGTGCGGCTTTCGGATGCACATTCAGCTGAAGCAGCGACTGCAATCGTTCCGCCCCTGGTGGAGAATAATCCATTAAATATGTGATAGTTGGGGGCCCCATCATTGATTTAACACTGGCTTCAAGTTACACCTCTGTTCCCTCCGATCCAAAGCTCAGAGCTCTGCAAGGACCTTGTCTACATGGTATGGCTGACCATTTATTGTACAGCGCTAATATGGAGTGATGGTTGAGCATGTGCACCGCTAATATGGTACGACAGTTGAGCATGTGCACCACTGATCCATTTATTGTACAGTGCTAATATGGTGTGGCGGTCGAGCATGTGCACCGCTGATCCATTTATTGTACAGTGCTAATATGGTGTGGCGGTCGAGCATGTGCACCGCTGATCCATTTAGTAGACCGGGCTAATATTGATCAGAGCCCTTAGGGTTACTTTGCATGCTGCGACATCGCTAGCGATCTCGTTAGCGATGTGAAATTCTAGATCGCAAGTGCGATCTTTCGGGATCGCACATAGGTCATTTTACGCACTTGCGATCTAGAATTTCACATCGCTAACGAGATCGCTAGCGATGTCGCAGCATGCAAAGTACCCCTTAGTCTATATGTCCCATCAGATGCCATATTGCTTCCAGGGGACAATATGGAGCCACAGACTCGTCGGGCCTCTGTGTGCCGCCATAGAAGTCCCATGCGCATTTGACAAGCATAGCCCATTTTTTATTTTTATATTTTATTTAAAGCCATCATCAGATATAATGTGCTATTGGGTTTTATTCGCCGGCTCATGTATGGAAGGGGTTAAGCGCTTTGACAATTATTTGACTGTACGGAATTAAAGATACAATACCGATTTGTTTTCCAGGTTTTTCTTTAAATATTTAATGGCGCTGATTGTGGCTGTGGATATTGCGGTATATTACGGTAGAACAGTGCCCACTTTGTCTCCGGTAACACCCGTGCTGGGCGCATTGTGCCGCTATAATGCCCGATGATTATTTTATTACCTCCGGAGCGTGGAGCGTCCGAGCCTCACATTCCTATGCAGCTTTCTAGCGTCGCCCAATGGCTGCCGCCGCTACCCACGCTGACAAATCCTTGGCCTTGATTAAATCGAGCCTCTAATTTCCCTGCCTTTCGTTCTGCGCTAAACGCCACTTAATAGAGTCCTGCCATCTTCAATTGTCCGCGGGAAATTAGAGTGACACAAATACCGGCAGCTTTCATTCCCCCTTCAATCTGATTAGTCAGTCATTTCAATCCTACCCCCGGCTATCCCAGGCTGGCGTCCCCCCCACCCACACTCATTGTCCCCGACTTACAAGTGACACATTCTCCTTGAAGATCGGGCCAGTGAGTGCTTGGGAGCCCCTCTCGGCCTTAACCCATCATTCCACCTCAATGGGCACCGCCTGACAAAATGCCCACACCTTTGTTTCTCTTGTTGCCTTGCAAAAAGTTGATATATTGACGCCTGAGCCATCGCGTCCCCTTAATCCGATACACTTTCCCAAATCCTCTGAGACCCCAAGCGGACGGTGAGTAAGCCCCCTATTATCCTGTATTTAACCTATAATTACACCATGCAGCATTTCCATGGTAGAGAATGCAAAACAGGACGAGGCCATACAGATCCGTGACATCTGCATTCATCACAAAGAGCAGCGAAACAGAGTTTCCCCAAAATCACTGAGACCGTGTGTGAGACATCGAGAGCCGGCAATACTAACGGGATGGAAGAAATAAGGAGGATGGCATCCAAAGGGGCCATAACCCAGCTCTCCTGACCCTAGTGCCTGCGGGGTCAATGCTTACTATACATATAGCATTCTAGTAGCAGGAGGATCTGGATGAACAGGAGCCCTGCCTGCAAGATGCCAGTGCTTACTATACATATAGCATTCTAGTAATGAAGCAGGAGGATCTGGATGAACAAGGCCCTGCAAGATGCCAGTGTTTACTATACATATAGCATTCTAGTAATGAAGCAGTAGGATCTGGATGAACAAGGCCTTGCAAAATGCTAGTGATCCCTTTAGATCTAGCTTTCTATTCATGGACCAGGATGAACAACAGCCCTGCAAGATGCTAGTGATCACTTTAGATATAGCTTTCTGTTCATGAATCAGGGGGAACTGGATGAACAAGGGCCCTGCAAAAATCTATTGATCCCTTTAGATCTAGCTTTTGACTCATGAACCAGGCCGAACTGGATGCACAAAGGCCCTTTAGATTTAGGTTTGTAGGCATGAACCAGGGGAACTGGATGAACAGGAGCCGTGCAAGATGCCAGTAATTGCTTTAGATCTAGTTTTCTGTTCATGAACCAGGAGGATCTGGATGAACAAGGCCCTGCAAGATGCCAGTGTTTACTATACATATAGCATTCTTGTAATGAAGCAGGAGGATCTGGATGAGCAGGACCCCTGCAAAGTGCCAGTGTTTACTATACATATAGCATTCTAGTAACAAACCAGGAGGATCTGGATGAACAAGAGCCCTGAAAGATGCCAGTGTTTACTATACATATAGCATTCTAGTAACGAACCAGGAGGTTCTGGATGAGCAGGACCCCTGCAAAGTGCCAGGGTTTACTATTCATATAGCATTCTAGTAATGAAGCAGGAGGTTCTGGATGAACAGGAGCCCTGCAAGATGCCAGTGTTTACTATACATATAGCATTCTAGTAATGAAGCAGGAGGATCTGGATGAACAGGAGCCCTGCAAGATGCCAGTGTTTACTATACATATAGCATTCTAGTAATGAAGCAGTAGGATCTGGATGAACAAGGCCTTGCAAAATGCTAGTGATCCCTTTAGATCTAGCTTTCTATTCATGGACCAGGATGAACAACAGCCCTGCAAGATGCTAGTGATCACTTTAGATATAGCTTTCTGTTCATGAATCAGGGGGAACTGGATGAACAAGGGCCCTGCAAAAATCTATTGATCCCTTTAGATCTAGCTTTTGACTCATGAACCAGGCCGAACTGGATGCACAAAGGCCCTTTAGATTTAGGTTTGTAGGCATGAACCAGGGGAACTGGATGAACAGGAGCCGTGCAAGATGCCAGTGATTGCTTTAGATCTAGTTTTCTGTTCATGAACCAGGAGGAACTGGATGAACAAGGGCCCTGCAAAATACCAGTGATCACTTTAGATCTAGTTTTCTGTTCATGAACTAGGAGGGTCTGGATGAACAGAAACCCTGCGAGATGCTAGTGGTCACTTTAGACCTAGTTTTCGGTTCATAAACCAGGAGGAACTGGATAAACAAGGGCCCTGGAAGATGCCGGTGATTGCTTTAGATCTAGTTTTTTGGTCAATGACTAGAAGGAATTTTAGAACTAGGTTTGTAGTCATGAACCAGGAGGTCTGGATGAACAAGGGCCCTGCAAAAAAACAGTGATTGCTTTAGATCTAGTTTTCTGTTAATGAATCAGAATGAACTGGAGCCCTGCAAGATGCCAGTGATCACTTTAGATCTAGTTTTTTTGGTCAATGACTAGAAGGAACTTTAGATCTAGGTTTGTAGTCATGAACCAGAAGGAACTGGATGAACAAGGGCTCTGTAAAATACCAGTGATCACTTTAGATCAAGATGTCTGTTTATGAACCAGGAGGATCTGGATGAACAAGAGCCCCGCAAGATGCTAGTGATCACTTTAGATCTAGTTTTCGGTTCATGAGCGGGGAGGAACTGGATGAACAAGGCCCTGCATGATGCCAGTGATCATTTTAGATCTAGGTTTCTAGTCATGAACCAGGAGTACCTGGATGAACAGAAGCCCTGCAAGATGCCAGTGATCACTTTAGATCTAGTTTTCTGTTATGAACCAAGATGAACTGGATGAACAAGGGCCCTGCAAGATTGGAGAGATCACTTTAGGATCTGGCTACCTAGTCATTAACCAGGAGGAATTTGATGAACGAAGGCCCTGCAAAATGCCAGGGATCACCTTAGATCTAATTTTGAGGTCATGAACCAGGAGGAACTGGATGAACAAGGGTCCAGCAAGATGCCAGTGATCACTTTTAGATATGACTTTCTATTCATGAACTAGGAGGATCTGGATGAATCGGAGCCCTGTGAGATGCCAGTGATCACTTCAGATCTAGTTTTCTAGTCATGATCTAGGAGGAACTGGATGAACAAGGGCACTACAAAATGCTACTGATCCCTTTAGATCTAGCTTTCAATACATAAACCAGGAAGGACCTACAAAATATCAGTGATCACTTTAGATCTAGTTTTGTAGTCATGAACCAGGAGGAACTGGATGAACAGGAGCCTGCAAAATACCAGTGATCACTTTAGATCTAGGTTTCTGTTCATGAACCAGGAGAACTGGATGAGCATAGCTATAGGTAAAGATGGAAGATGAGCCTTCATAGGGCTTTATAACATATAATCAAATACATCCGGTGTATCCTAAACATTTTTCTTACATATGGAAACTCCCAACAATATGAGCACTCGGAGAAAGCGGAGTCATAATCCAAAATTTTATATTAAAAAGGTATAAGTTTATTCATTACAAAATTCATACAATAAACACACAGTAAAAATTGGGGGGAATGAGGTGCAAAGGACAGCAATACTACCACAATAACAGTAGTTGGTGAGTATAGAGAGATTCAAATGGCATGTAGTGCAAGCCACATCCGGTACAATAAATATCAGTACAGTAGTGCTAATATCTGGGTCAGCCTATTCCCTCAACGCACAGGAGTCACACCAGTAACCATAGGGATCCTCCTCCCACCATATATCACAGGCTACTGTCAATATCGCGACAGAAACTGTAACATTGTAATAAGTATTTGTAGTATGGTAGTGGAGGCAGAGATCCCAATGGCCTCATGGAAGTATGCCGCAGGTATGTGGTATAAGGCTGACACCCAGAGCTAGGCACTCACAGAAGGATCAGTTACATCGGATGTATGGTGGATCTGCACATCAGCCAAATAGAGTAAAGTCCACATAAAGTTATAAAAACTCACCCATGGTATAAGATGCGGTAGGACTGTCCAGGGGGCCCCGACGCTGCGTTTCGCGTAGGGCTTCCTCGGGGGGCCATGCATTGGTTTTGTGTGTCGGGCTTTTTAAAGCCCAGCGTGACTGTGAAATCACCGCCATATGCGGCGCATGCGCAGCGCGAGCGGGCAACACGGCCGCATCACTTCCGGTCTCAGAGTGACGTCACGGGTCAGGGAAAGCCCTGGTGACGTCACAGAGTCCCGCCCACATCACTCGGAGAGACCTTCCAGGATGCGCCTAAGCCACCAGCCCCCGGCGCGCATGCGCACTGGTAATCCCACAGATGGAAGGTAAACAGAGGGTCATATAGCACATAAGTATAGGAAGAGAGATCAACCATATGGAATTTATCAAGAGTATGATACATTAGCATATATATAATACATGGGGAAGAGCAACAATTATTTGTGGCAATATAGATCATAAATAAGTTATTGTTGCTCGAGGTGATGACATCAATAGTTGAAAAAGATGGATCCCATCTACCTGTACGAAAAATAAATAAAAACACAAATAAGAAAAATTAAAAGAAAACACACATTAAAAACAAAGGACCCAAGAAATGAGCTCAGCATAATTTACAAGAAAGGAGCAAAGCTCTGTTGCTCGTTAAGACCACCTGGTCTAAGCGTTCCCAAAGTGTGGATCCAACGACATTCACGTTGTGCCAGAAGGCGCTTCATGTCGCCCCCTCTAGCACCTATCTTAACCTGTTCAATGCCCCGGACCCGGAATCCACCAGGATCACAATTGTGATGGGTGAAAAAGTGCCTCGGTATGGGCTTGAGGAGGGACGGCTCTTCAGCGGTGCGTGCTGCCAAGATGTCTCTTACGTGTTCACGTGTGCGAACACGCAATTCCCTGGAGGCGAGGCCCACATAGATTAGATTACAGGTGCATGTTGCGTAGTACACCACATAAGTGCTACTACAAGATATAAAATCCAGTATTTTAAAATCCCTCGATCCGTCCGCCGAAGAAAATACTGTGGATCTCACCATGTTGGAGCATGCACGGCAATCACCGCAGGGATAGAAGCCGACCCTTCTCCCACCCACACCCCAGGGACTATTCACCCTTGCTACATAGTGGCTTTTGACCAAATGGTCCTTCAAGTTCATACTCCTCCTCGCTGTCATCAGGGGAGATGTAGGTAGCACACCAGCCAATGTTGGCTCAGTGAGCAAAATGGACCAATGCTTCTGTAGAATTTCACGCATCAGCTCCCAACGATGGTTAAAGGTGGAGATAAATCGGATGGCACCAGGAGATGACTGTCTGGACATGGGTGTTAAGAGGTCATTCCTCTTGCTGGATTTGGCCCTAAGGTAACCTTTCCTAATGCACCTCCTGCTGTAGCCCCTCTCGGTAAACCTGTTTCTCAAATCATTGGCCTGTTCCTCAAAAAGCGTGCCCGTAGAGCATATCCTTCTGGCTCTGAGGAACTGGCCCGTCGGAATTGCCCTGATGGTAGATGGTATGTGGGCCGAGGAGGCGTGCAGGAGGGCATTAACAGAGGTCTCCTTTCTGTATAGGTCAGTATGTACAACACCATCGGCCTGTACCAAGATTTTTATATCCAAGAAGTCAATCTCCCGTTTGTCAGCCTTATAGGTAAGTCTGATGTTGGAGTCGTTGCAGTTCAATACCTTCATAAATGTATTTAAATCAAAAAGTGAACCTTGCCAGATGAACAGTACATCATCGATGTACCTGTACCATCCTTGTACCTGGGGAGCAACGTCTGCCCCGCCGAAAATGCCCCTCTCCCAGAATCCCAGGAAGAGGTTAGCATACGACGGGGCACACGCCGCTCCCATAGCTGTACCCTGTTGCTGTAAAAAATACCTGTCCTTAAAAATAAAAAAATTATGTGTAAGTATGAACCGCAACAACTCCAACACCAGACCAACCAAATCCCCATCAAGATTGCTCATGGTGAGAAAAAATTGTGATGCCTCTAAACCATCAGCATGTTTAATACTTGTGTAGAGGCTTTCTACATCCGCAACTACCAGGAACATGTCAGGTTCCAGGGTCATGCCATCAAGACGTTTAAGGACGTCCATAGTGTCTCTGACATAGGAGGGCAGCGTCTCTACTAAAGGGTGCAAATAATGTTCTATAAATTTACAAATTGGATCGCATAGCCCTCCTATGCCAGAAACAATTGGACGTCCAGGTGGGTTCTGGGGGTCCTTATGAATTTTTGGCAGCAGGTAAAATGTAGGAATGATGGGATTTTTTACCATAAGACCGTCAAAGATTTTTTTGGTAATCGTACCTGCGTTTAATGCCCGCTCCAAAATCTTTAGTAGAATGGAGGAGAAGCTTCCCATAGGATTATGGGTCAGGGTGGTATAAACCTCCTTACTACGTAGCTGCCTAAACGCCTCACGCTCATATTTCTCCACAGGCCAGATAACCACATTCCCCCCCTTGTCCGCAGGTTTAAAGAGTACGTCGTCCCAGGATTTCAACTCATGTAGGGCCAATCTTTGATCCGAAGTCAGATTATCTTTTTTCTTTTTATTATCAATCTGCTTCAGATCATTAGCCACCAATTGTGTAAAGATCTCAACCTGGGGACAGATGGACAATGAGGGGAATGTGGTCGACCTGGGGAGAATAGAGCGGGGGAATCTATCAGGTGTATCAGGGATGGACTCACTTGCCAATTCCTCCAGAACACGAACCGCCTCCCGTTCAGCTCGACTGTTGAGGCCCAATTCAGAGAGATTATTCCTGGAATGTAGTTTTTTTAAAATAATTTTCCTCGAGAAAAGATGCAAATCTTTTAAGGCTGTAAAATAATCAAAATGATTAGATGGTACAAATGTGAGACCCAGGGACAGAACTTCCCGTTGTTGGGGGGTAATAAAGTGAGAGGATAGATTAATTACCTCCAAGGTTCTGTTCCTGGCTCTCTTATCAGACTGTGTGGGTGGTGTTGTCTTACGTTTGGTCGATTGTGTAGTGGACCTCAAATTTCTGATGAAGCCCAAAAACCACCTGGACGTCCAATTGTTTCTGGCATAGGAGGGCTATGCGATCCAATTTGTAAATTTATAGAACATTATTTGCACCCTTTAGTAGAGACGCTGCCCTCCTATGTCAGAGACACTATGGACGTCCTTAAACGTCTTGATGGCATGACCCTGGAACCTGACATGTTCCTGGTAGTTGCGGATGTAGAAAGCCTCTACACAAGTATTAAACATGCTGATGGTTTAGAGGCATCACAATTTTTTCTCACCATGAGCAATCTTGATGGGGATTTGGTTGGTCTGGTGTTGGAGTTGTTGCGGTTCATACTTACACATAATTTTTTTATTTTTAAGGACAGGTATTTTTTACAGCAACAGGGTACAGCTATGGGAGCGGCGTGTGCCCCGTCGTATGCTAACCTCTTCCTGGGATTCTGGGAGAGGGGCATTTTCGGCGGGGCAGACGTTGCTCCCCAGGTACAAGGATGGTACAGGTACATCGATGATGTACTGTTCATCTGGCAAGGTTCACTTTTTGATTTAAATACATTTATGAAGGTATTGAACTGCAACGACTCCAACATCAGACTTACCTATAAGGCTGACAAACGGGAGATTGACTTCTTGGATATAAAAATCTTGGTACAGGCCGATAGTGTTGTACATACTGACCTATACAGAAAGGAGACCTCTGTTAATGCCCTCCTGCACGCCTCCTCGGCCCACATACCATCTACCATCAGGGCAATTCCGACGGGCCAGTTCCTCAGAGCCAGAAGGATATGCTCTACGGGCACGCTTTTTGAGGAACAGGCCAATGATTTGAGAAACAGGTTTACCGAGAGGGGCTACAGCAGGAGGTGCATTAGGAAAGGTTACCTTAGGGCCAAATCCAGCAAGAGGAATGACCTCTTAACACCCACGTCCAGACAGTCATCTCCTGGTGCCATCCGATTTATCTCCACCTTTAACCATCGTTGGGAGCTGATGCGTGAAATTCTACAGAAGCATTGGTCCATTTTGCTCACTGAGCCAACATTGGCTGGTGTGCTACCTACATCTCCCCTGATGACAGCGAGGAGGAGTATGAACTTGAAGGACCATTTGGTCAAAAGCCACTATGTAGCAAGGGTGAATAGTCCCTGGGGTGTGGGTGGGAGAAGGGTCGGCTTCTATCCCTGCGGTGATTGCCGTGCATGCTCCAACATGGTGAGATCCACAGTATTTTCTTCGGCGGACGGATCGAGGGATTTTAAAATACTGGATTTTATATCTTGTAGTAGCACTTATGTGGTGTACTACGCAACATGCACCTGTAATCTAATCTATGTGGGCCTCGCCTCCAGGGAATTGCGTGTTCGCACACGTGAACACGTAAGAGACATCTTGGCAGCACGCACCGCTGAAGAGCCGTCCCTCCTCAAGCCCATACCGAGGCACTTTTTCACCCATCACAATTGTGATCCTGGTGGATTCCGGGTCCGGGGCATTGAACAGGTTAAGATAGGTGCTAGAGGGGGCGACATGAAGCGCCTTCTGGCACAACGTGAATGTCGTTGGATCCACACTTTGGGAACGCTTAGACCAGGTGGTCTTAACGAGCAACAGAGCTTTGCTCCTTTCTTGTAAATTATGCTGAGCTCATTTCTTGGGTCCTTTGTTTTTAATGTGTGTTTTCTTTTAATTTTTCTTATTTGTGTTTTTATTTATTTTTCGTACAGGTAGATGGGATCCATCTTTTTCAACTATTGATGTCATCACCTCGAGCAACAATAACTTATTTATGATCTATATTGCCACAAATAATTGTTGCTCTTCCCCATGTATTATATATATGCTAATGTATCATACTCTTGATAAATTCCATATGGTTGATCTCTCTTCCTATACTTATGTGCTATATGACCCTCTGTTTACCTTCCATCTGTGGGATTACCAGTGCGCATGCGCGCCGGGGGCTGGTGGCTTAGGCGCATCCTGGAAGGTCTCTCCGAGTGATGTGGGCGGGACTCTGTGACGTCACCAGGGCTTTCCCTGACCCGCGACGTCACTCTGAGACCGGAAGTGATGCGGCCGTGTTGCCCGCTCGCGCTGCGCATGCGCCGCATATGGCGGTGATTTCACAGTCACGCTGGGCTTTAAAAAGCCCGACACACAAACCCAATGCATGGCCCCCCGAGGAAGCCCTACGCGAAACGCAGCGTCGGGGCCCCCTGGACAGTCCTACCGCATCTTATACCATGGGTGAGTTTTTATAACTTTATGTGGACTTTACTCTATTTGGCTGATGTGCAGATCCACCATACATCCGATGTAACTGATCCTTCTGTGAGTGCCTAGCTCTGGGTGTCAGCCTTATACCACATACCTGCGGCATACTTCCATGAGGCCATTGGGATCTCTGCCTCCACTACCATACTACAAATACTTATTACAATGTTACAGTTTCTGTCGCGATATTGACAGTAGCCTGTGATATATGGTGGGAGGAGGATCCCTATGGTTACTGGTGTGACTCCTGTGCGTTGAGGGAATAGGCTGACCCAGATATTAGCACTACTGTACTGATATTTATTGTACCGGATGTGGCTTGCACTACATGCCATTTGAATCTCTCTATACTCACCAACTACTGTTATTGTGGTAGTATTGCTGTCCTTTGCACCTCATTCCCCCCAATTTTTACTGTGTGTTTATTGTATGAATTTTGTAATGAATAAACTTATACCTTTTTAATATAAAATTTTGGATTATGACTCCGCTTTCTCCGAGGGCTTTATAACATAATATATTTATATATGATCAGGAATCGAATAGAGATTGTGTGTATATATATATCTGAGGTCACAATCCCCTTATGAATTTCAGATATTAGCAATCTATCGCTCGGTATGAGGACGCCTTGTCGGTGCAGATCGGCTCGCTCAATCTGTTTTATATTTATGGGTATATTCTATATAATGTCATTTAGTCTTCTCCATATATCCTGTGCTCGCACATGTCTTGGGGCTTGGCTTCATGTGAGCGGACTTTGTATGTGACAAATGGGAAGATAAGTGATAAAAGTGAAGATCAAAGGTTACTTTTAATCTGGGATCAAATTCTAATAACAGAAAAGTGGAGGAGAAACAGGTCACGTCCATATGTAACAGCAGTTATAGGAGAGCAGGTCTGATACATAGTAACAAAAAGGATACAGCTGCACTCTGCAGTGCTAAGACATGTGTAACAATGGATATGGGAATATAGACATGCATTACTGCTATAGAAAACATGGAAAAATTGAGATACTTTGCACACAAAAATGGCCAGTTTTAGGTGAGCCCAACAGCCAACGGCAAGGTGACCACTATGTGGCTGTTGGGCTCACATAAAACTGGCCATTTTTGTGTGCTAAACTTTTACCAATTGGAGTTTGTCTTACTGGCCGTTTACACATGGCGTTATCTGCTCTGGATCGCTCAGTGCACATAGGCGGCCGTAGGTCTCAGAGGGGGCTGTCATATTTACACCGGATGGTGCTGACCATAAAATACCGGCGCCCATTCACACAGCAAGATAATCGAGAAACAAGCGCTTTTTGACACTGCTCAATCACGATTATCTTGCAGTGTAGATACCCCTTACGAGAGACTATTGCCCACCGCACTAATGCTGACTGTGCGGCACTAGACGCTATGGGTGGGCTACAGCCTGCAGTAGAGGAGGATTTCTGGAGGGGCACAAGCTGAGCGTCTGCATCGGAGGACATTAGCCCCTGCTCACTGCTACATATGACCGGCATGTACATCAGATCAGATAAAAACAATTCCGGATTTTGGTGCGGCGCTCACCTCCCCAGATTTGGCTTTTGTGGTTCCAAGGCAGCAAAATCCTACGTCGTGTTCTTGAAATGCAGCCGAATGCTCCTCTAACTTCTCAAAGTCAACCACCTCCTGCTTCTAGAGGAATCCAAGAGAAAGATAAGGAGGGTCAGCATGAGTCTGGGGGTCCACAGCGAGCAACACGGGTATAATTATGTATACTGGTAACATCTATAGCCAATAAGGCTAACATGAAATACGTATAATATGTAATCACATAAGCGGTCCACTCCCTGCCCCCCACATGATCATGAACCTCCTGAAATGCTCTGTACTGCTGGGGTTCTGCTACTCTGACTATATAACTCAGGCTGTGAGCTCCCATAAGATCACTACGTTTCTCTGCTGAAATACTCTGTGCTGCTGTGCAGATCTATGCTCCTTCCACTATGTAACCACTCACTGACTCAGTGATCTGCCACAAGATCAGCACTCATCTTCTGAAAAACTCTGTGCTGCTGTGCAGATAGATCTCCTTCCACTATGTATCTACTTTGTGTCTCTCAGGCTGTGAGCTCCCACAATATCAGCACATTTGTCCCCTGAAATACTCTGTGCTGCTGTGCAGATCTCTAGCTCCTTCCACTATGTAACCACTCTGTGACTCTCAGGCTATGAACGCCCACAAGATCAGCACCCTCCTCTCCTGAAATACTTTGTGCTGCTGTGCAGATCTATGCTCTTTCCACTATGTAACCACTCTGACTCTTAGGCTGTGAGCTCCCACAAGATCAGCCCTTTTCTCTGCTGAAATACTCTGTGCTGCTGTGCAGATCTCTAGCTCCTTCCACTATGAAAACACTCCGTGACTCTCAAGCTGTGAGCTCCGAGAAGATCAGCACCCCCTCTCTTGAAATGCTCTGTGCTGCTGTGCAGATCTATGCTCCTTCCACTATGTAACCACTCTGACTCTCAGGCTATGAACGCCCACAAGATCAGCACCCTCCTCTCTTGAAATACTCTGCGCTGCTGTGCAGATCTATGCTTTTTCCACTATGTAACCACTCTGTGACTCTCAGGCTGTGAGCTCCCACAAGATCACCACTTTTCTCTGCAGAAATACTCTGTGCTGCTGTGCAGATTTCCTTCCACTATGTAACCACTCTTTGACTCTCTGTGAGGTTCCACAAGATCAGCACCTTCCTCTTCTGAAATACTCTGCGCTGCGGCGCACACCGCTCTGCGGACCCTCTGTTGTTAGGAATTGTTCCTTCCATTAAATGCTGTCTTTCACCTGCAACAAGATCAGCACCCTCCTCTTCTGAAACACTCTGTGCTGCTGTGAATATGGCCTTCCACTATGTAACCACTCTGCGACTCTCAGGCTGTGAGCTCCCACACTTTTCTCTCCTGAAATACTCTGTTCTGCGGCGTACACCGCTCTCTAGACCCTCTGTTGTTAGGAATTACTCCTTTCATTGCATAAACTGTCAATCACCTGCCACTAGATCAGCACTCTCTTCTTCTAAAATACTCTGTGCTGCTGTGAGACTGCACCTTTTTACTATGTAATTCTCAGGTCTGTGATCTCTCACTTGTCTACATCCCCCTTCCCAACATTATAACAGTGTCCTGATCAGGTGCCGCCCTGTCCTTAGTCTTTCCTATTAGCGGCCAGGTCACTGCCTCCCACAAGAGCAGCACACTCTTCTCCCGCTGCTCTCATGGATCCAATAATCTGATTGGCTGCCATGTGTTCTACGAGTTATTAGACAACATTATTAGTGTCCTGATCAGGTGCTGCCCTGTCCTTAGTCTTTCCTATCAGCCGCCTCATTCGCCAGGTCACTGCCTCCCACAAGGGCAGCACACTCTTCTCCCGCTGCTCTCTATGATCGGATTGGCTGCAATGTGTTCTATGAATTAATACAAAACATTATATAATATTATCACCCACCACATCTTTATAAGCCTCGTCCTCGAAGTTTATCTTCCGGCGCCCGATGACGGTGACTTTACTGAAGAGCTGACTCTCTACTATCTGCTTGAGAAGTTCTTTCCCGGTTTCTCCGGACGCCCCGAGGATGAAGCAGGACTTGTTCAGCTGCCGGTAATCTTCTTGCAGAGTCTTCAGGTCTTTCGCCATCCTGTGCTCAGGAAGGAAATGATGAAACGTCAGGTTTCTCCTCAATTATAGCCACAGCCAGCGGGGAATATCGGGCTCGGAACGTTCGGCTGCTATAGTAACAAATTACAGACTAATGGATAAACAACACACAAGACTCTGCGGTGGACGGAGAACGTTCAGGGGGCACTCTGTGCTATTACCATCCTACCCAAATAAAAGATGCACCGAGGAGGGAAGGTCCTAGATATCAAGATGGCTTTCTGGAAAAACTAAAAAAAAAATGTATTTAGATAGATAGACCCCTGTTTGGCTAATTACAAGGGGTCCCCATCCTGGCATGTGTGACTGGGGCTAAATAAATAGAGGAAGCCCCTGAGAAAAAACTTAACTAGGTACTATTGGAAGGTCATGCCAACACTTGTGGACCAATGCAAAATCTCCAATAAGTCCACAATTAGTGCTGGTCTCATATAGTCCAAAATATACTTGTGGGTCCCCCCCTTTGCTCCAGGGCCCAGGAGCACAGCAACCCCTGCACTCACTATAGTTAAACCCCTGCATGCCCATCTTCCTTAGGGATCAGATGCTCTGGTGCTTCATGCTCGATAGGGGCCACCCTATGAGAACTTATAAATGGGTGGGGGTCCAATCACAGGGTCCAGCACCAATCAGCAGAATTGGGGCACTTTTATACCCGTTGGAATGGTGCAAGAGTGCAGATACTGGACCTTCATTCATCCTCTATGGGGCTGCGAGAGGCAGAATGAGCTCACTTATAGGTTCTCAGTTAACTCAGTTTACAGCCATACCCTGTGCCACACACAGAGGCTATAGAAAGCAAACAATGCAAGTATTTTTTTTAAAATAAAACCCAACTACAAAGATTAATTTTAGCCCAAAATACATGAAGTAAAAAAAAAAAAAAAAAAAAAAAAAAAAAAAATTGTCTCTGCAGGTGAAAAACACTTTTTTTTTTTAAAAATAAAAAGTGCACCCGTTCTGGATGGACAGGGGGGGTCTATACTGGAAGCTTTTCCATGAATGGTGTGAACATGCCACGTGCAGGACACTCCCCCAGGTCCGGGCTCTGGACATGGATTGTTCTACGGACGCCTCATTTTGGTATTTTTCCTGGAAAGTTCTTGATGTGTTTACAATGGGGGGGGAAACGGCTTTTTTACTGTTCAGCATCAAACCTGTTTACTTCATGTCTATATTTAGTCAGCGACCGAAGTATGACTCCTACTAGGATTATATATAGAATATAGGGTCATTTCTGGAATGAACGAGCCCCCCTCTGCACCAACTCTCTGCTGAGCCTGTGCTGATGAATAACAGCAAATCTGAGCAAGCAGAGCTGCAGTGTAAAGCAAGGAGGAGTGACAGAGCAGCAGCCTCTGATTTGACAATTCAATAGGGCTGAGCCAACTGACCAATTCCGAATTCCCCCTTGCACGTCCCTTTAAGAGATGTCTGAATGTAAACGAGTGACATAATCCACTGTTTATTCACGGAGCACCCACTGTACATCCACACCCAACATCCATAATCTCCCCCACACGGGGTTATGCTGAGCAAATGCAAAAGAAAGCAATGTGGGTCCTAGTCTATGTTAGTGGAATATCCCCCAGAATACTAAACCGGGGGGCGGGGGGGGGGGTATTGCTGCTGCAATTCACCCAACATGTTGCAAATATCGCCCTAAGACCTGTTCAGACAGCAACAATGGGCCCAATCCATCATTTACAGCTTTTTTTCCTAGCACTTTTCTCTTTTTTTGCACCAAATTATTCGCATGCAGTTCATGAATTTTGTATTATATAAAGAAAAATGTTTATTTTTTTGCTTTTAACCTATGAGTTTTTAGTGCAAAAAAAAAAACAACCCCCCCCCCCCCCCACAAACAAGCAAACCACACATTCCAATAAAATGATGCAAAATTGGCTCAAATGTTAAGCGCCTATATAAAGTCACTGAGAGACTGGATTACATTTGTGCAGCAAAAAGTTTGCAACTTTTTAAAAAGTTGCAAAAGTTTTGTTGCACAGGAAAAGTCGACTAGAAGGTATCTGGAAAACCCAAACCATTAAAAAGTGCAAATTAAAAGAAGAACAAGTGAATAAAATAATAAACAAAAAGGCGCAAATGTAATAATGACTACGGCACAATGTGTCCATTGTGAGATATGAAAGCTCAAGTCATATAAGAAAAAAAAAAGGAGCAAGTTTGCAAATAGTCATTAGGAATCGCTTCCCGTTTTCTGTACACAGCTCCCATGCATGGATCTAAACCCACCCGAAAAAATGGGATCATCAACATTCCAGACTTACTGATACAAGGGCAGGTCCAAACCACCCACAATGTTATGTAAATAAGGTCCCCAGGTGCTAAACCCCTAAACACTACCACACCTGTCATCCAGGAGGGGGACGGCTACTGAGGGTTATACCGCCACATAGTGCACCGCGCCAGCTTACTGTCACACTCATACTATTAGATCAGGCCGGCTGCCCAACATTTCTATAAATGCATCACAGTAAGCGCTGCCATCGCCTCCCCTATACTATGTCAGATCGCATCCTGCAAAAGCGAATAACCCAAGGTTTACACCCGGAATGACGGCCTTTTCTGTAACTTTAAGATTTAATTCCATTATTTGTGATTTGTTTGTAATGTTGGTGCAAGTCAATAAGGACCTTGATGCAGGACGTGCACATTTTGGCCAAAATATCATTTTTGCAGGATGCAGCTAGCAGTGAGCACTTAGAAGACGCTGGGTAGCAAAGGGGTTGTCTAGGTCCCAGCCTTATATACTGATGGTCTATTCTTAGAATAGGTGGGGGTGGGGGGGGGGGGGTCCACCTATTTTTTATTTTTATTTTAACTCTGGAGTGGTGCTACTTCATATGCTTAGGTGAATGCAGTAAATACCATAGGCTTCAGTCATAGGGGCGGAACTTTGAACATGAGTGACAGTGACTGATCCAGCAAAAGCTCCGCCCCTATGACTGAAACTTGCATTTACCTAATTATATAAAGTTTTTTTTAAGATAAATACAAGGGTTTCTTTTTTAAAACCATGCTACTGATGCACACTACACCCTTTAAAAGACATTAGGGGGGTGATTTAATATCAAACACTGACATGACAGGTTCCCTTTAAGTCTATGTTCACATCAAGGTTTTTGAAATGTTCAAAAACGATGTTTTGTTTTGGTTTTTTTTTAGCAAAAATGGTTTCAGGAAACTTCATTCTTTGCGAGGTTGGGTGTCTTTGGAGGCGTGAGGGTATGGTAACAGTCTTATTTACATGGATTTTAAATATTTATCCTTTTCTTGAAAACTTTTTTTTCCAGCCTTTTGATTGAACACTGCTTAGCTTTGAGAGGTTTTGTTCAGGATCAGTGTCAAAGAAGTGACATGAATTTTGTTTTTTTCACCAGTTTTTCAAAACTTCTTACGTTTTCATGATGAGCATCTGGTGAGATTTTCATGTTACAGACTTTCTGCACCTATCATGTAAATTAGGTGACTTGCATGTTTCATTGCATGTTTCTAACCTGCGTTGTATCATGTCTTCAACTGGAGTTTTTTTTTGTCACTTTTCGGTATGTGATGCTTTAAATAAAACTGCTTTGGTTTTAGAATTTCCTGGTATTTGGCTTTGACAAAACTTTGATATTCTTAAGTGCGAAATACATGTATTGTTTATGTGTTTCCACGGCTGAAAACGCACTAAAAACACAAGGGTGTTTTTTTACCTGCAGATTTTCTTCATCTAATGCAAGTCTATGGGGGGGGAAAAAAAAAAAAAAAAAAAAAAAAAAAAAAAAAAATCGCACAGAAAACTCAGTATACCTGCAAGAGAAATTGACATTTTGCAGATTTTAGAAGCACCAGGGGTCAGTTTAAAAATATAGCACAGTAGATATAAGATTTGTATGAATCACATCCACTTTGCTGAAACTGTAAAGACGCTGCGTTTTTGAGGCAGAGAAAATACACAGCGTCAAAAATTAAAAACTCATCGTGGGTGCACTTCGTGGGGAGAGGGGTCCAACAAGAGAGAGAAGAATTTGAGAGGATCCGCTCCAGAAACTACATGTGAACATAGATTAATACTAAGGCGCCACCTTCCTTATAAATCTCCTGTGCAGCCCTGTGGCCAGAGCGCCCACTCCCGTGCGGCCCTGTGGCCGGAGCGCCCACTCCCGTGCGGCCCTGTGGCCGGAGCGCCCCCTCCAGTGCGGCCCTGTGGCCGGAGCGCCCCCTCCAGTGCGGCCCTGTGGCCGGAGCGCCCTCTCCCGTGCGGCCCTGTGGCCGGAGCGGCCCTGTGGCCCGCGCGCCCTCTCCTGTGCGGCCCTGTGGCCGGAGCGCCCCCTCCAGTGCGGCCCTGTGGCCCGCGCGCCCTCTCCCGTGCGGCCCTGTGGCCGGAGCGCCCTCTCCCGTGCGGCCCTGTGGACGGAGCGCCCTCTCCCGTGCGGCCCTGTGGACGGAGCGCCCACTCCCGTGCGGCCCTGTGGACGGAGCGCCCTCTCCCGTGCGGCCCTGTGGACGGAGCGCCCACTCCCGTGCGGCCCTGTGGACGGAGCGCCCACTCCCGTGCGGCCCTGTGGACGGAGCGCCCTCTCCCGTGCGGCCCTGTGGACGGAGCGCCCTCTCCCGTGCGGCCCTGTGGCCGGAGCGCCCTCTCCCGTGCGGCCCTGTGGCCGGAGCGCCCCCTCCAGTGCGGCCCTGTGGCCGGAGCGCCCCCTCCCGTGCGGCCCTGTGGCCGGAGCGCCCTCTCCCGTGCGGCCCTGTGGCCGGAGCGGCCCTGTGGCCCGCGCGCCCTCTCCTGTGCGGCCCTGTGGCCGGAGCGCCCCCTCCAGTGCGGCCCTGTGGCCCGCGCGCCCTCTCCCGTGCGGCCCTGTGGCCGGAGCGCCCTCTCCCGTGCGGCCCTGTGGCCGGAGCGCCCTCTCCCGTGCGGCCCTGTGGCCGGAGCGCCCTCTCCCGTGCGGCCCTGTGGCCGGAGCGCCCTCTCCCGTGCGGCCCTGTGGCCGGAGCGCCCTCTCCCGTGCGGCCCTGTGGCCGGAGCGCCCTCTCCCGTGCGGCCCTGTGGCCGGAGCGGCCCTGTGGCCCGCGTGCCCTCTCCTGTGCGGCCCTGTGGCCGGAGCGCCCCCTCCAGTGCGGCCCTGTGGCCCGCGCGCCCTCTCCCGTGCGGCCCTGTGGCCGGAGCGCCCCCTCCAGTGCGGCCCTGTGGCCCGCGCGCCCTCTCCCGTGCGGCCCTGTGGCCGGAGCGCCCTCTCCCGTGCGGCCCTGTGGCCGGAGCGCCCTCTCCCGTGCGGCCCTGTGGCCGGAGCGCCCTCTCCCGTGCGGCCCTGTGGCCGGAGCGCCCTCTCCCGTGCGGCCCTGTGGCCGGAGCGCCCTCTCCCGTGCGGCCCTGTGGCCGGAGCGCCCTCTCCCGTGCGGCCCTGTGGCCGGAGCGCCCTCTCCCGTGCGGCCCTGTGGCCGGAGCGCCCTCTCCCGTGCGGCCCTGTGGCCGGAGCGCCCTCTCCCGTGCGGCCCTGTGGCCGGAGCGCCCTCTCCCGTGCGGCCCTGTGGCCCGCGCGCCCTCTCCCGTGCGGCCCTGTGGCCCGCGCGCCCCCTCCAGTGCGGCCCTGCGGCCTGTGAACATGGCTGAGAACTGGTGCTAGAACCTGTCCATGTAGCAGCGGTCACATCATGGAAATCTCAGCAGATTACAAATGAATTATTAGCAAATGAGAGTAAATTGTTAGTTGCTGCACAATTTTTGGACAATATTGTGAGACTCGATCTGGAGTTTGGGCGTTCATGTAATCAGGCTATATACTGGCTGCCATAAATTGCAGTGGTTTTCTGCTGCACAGTAGCCCCAGCTCGGCAGTGGTATAACCGGATTGTCTTGGTTTATGGAGTTGTAAATACAGCAGCGGTGGAAATACTGGATTTGCTGTCATCAATCCTATTGTCGGAGGACAGAAGACGGCGGACGAGTCTGATCAGAATGAGCACTGACCTTAGGGAAGTCCTGACAGCCGCCAGCATGACTGTGCAAATCCGGTCCTGCCCGAGGACGGGTTGTGTAATGTACAGTGTACAGTGGGGTAACACCCTCTGCAAATGTGTAAACTCCTAATACGGGTGTATTTATCCAGGGCGATCCTGCTGCCTGCCCCGAAAAATAAAAAAAAAAAAAACACGTTCCCATTAAAGAATTGGCTGTGAGATGGATTTAATTCAATAAAACTTGCATTCTGCATTAGTAAAATGACGCAAGGGACGTGGACGCCATTTTTTTTGTTCTGGGAGTGTCAAAAACCTGCTAAATGAATAGATATGTGAACAGCCCCATACTCTTTGCAAAACGTGCGTGCTTGACCTCCGCTCTAGTTATTGTGCATGGGGATGTGGGAGTACAGCACTTGGCATTTTTTGGCAGTCCCATAGTCAATGAATGGAGCGCATGTGCACCTTCGCTCCTTTCTCTGGGCATCTTGGTGTCTTCTAAGGATCAGTGGGGGTTCCAGTTTCTAGTAGTCGCCCCCCCACCCAGCGATCAGTAACTTATCCTCTATTCTGGATATAATAATATTTATTCATTTATATAGCGCTATTAATTCCACAGCGCTTTACATACATTGGCAGCACTGTCCCCATTGGGGCTCACAATCTAAGGTCCCTATCTGTATGTCTTTGGAGTGTGGGAGGAAACCGGAGTACCCAGAGGAAACCCACGCAAACACGGGGAGAACATACAAACTCCTTGCAGATGGTGTCCTGAGTGGGACTAGAACCCAGGACCACAGCGCTGCAAGACTGCAGTGCTAACCACTGAGCCACCACAAGACTGCAGTGCTAACCACTGAGCCACCGTGCCGCCCAAATATCTGGATATTGCTGCAAAATCCAGGCGGGCACTCCCTTGTTGTGGTGCACGAGTGGTAGGTTGGCGAACCCAAATTCCAAAGTTTTACAGATCCAGCATTCACTGAAAAAAGTTTTTCCTTCCCTTTAGAGATTAATTTTCATAGATACATCTGCATTTTTGACACTATGGAAAATTAAAATAAATCTCTAAAGGGAAGGAAAAACTTTCTGTGTCGGTTCTTTAAAATTTTGCTACTTTGGCTATGGGGATAACTTGTTGTTTTGTGCATAACCCTTCAATTATTAGAACTTTCTAACCAAGCATATATAGCTATAGGGACAAAGCGGATCCAGCTCAGGCTGGTACAATTGTTTTGAATTTGGAGGTTATATATTATGTTCCCTATGGAGAAGCAAAAAGGGGATTAGGGAGCAAACAGCGGACTCTGGGGTGTGAGCTGATACCAGAAGGGATCCAGATTTTGATCTATGCACCTGCCCCCCTCTCCTGGTCCTTCCCTGCCAGTGCTATGTACGCACCGATGCTTTGTCTATATGGAGATTTCATATTGCGTTCCCAGTTTGCTGTGTGATTGACGCTTCGCCAGGTGAATTCTAGAACTAGGAGAAGGTGAAGGAGCTTAACGCACATAAATGAAGGAGCTTAACGCACTTAAATGATTGGCGTATAAGGAGTTAATACCCACCAGTGTGTGCTTAAATGGTTAACAGAAACCAGAACGATACAGAAAAATAACCGTACGGACCCACATGGTGCTGAGAGGGTTAATATGTAGTGGGGAGTGCGGTGCTGACAGGGTTAATATGTAGTGGGGAGTGCGGTGCTGACAGGGTTAATATGTAGTGGGGAGTGCGGTGCTGACAGGGTTAATATGTAGTGGGGTGTGCGGTGCTGACAGGGTTAATATGTAGTGGGGTGTGCGGTGCTGACAGGGTTAATATGTAGTGGGGTGTGCGGTGCTGACAGGGTTAATATGTAGTGGGGTGTGCGGTGCTGACAGGGTTAATCTGTAGTGGGGTGTACAGTGCTGAGAGGGTTAATACCTGGGCAGCTCCGCGGGCTCCTCGTGCAGTGATATGGCTATTAGGAGGATGAGGATGGTCCCAGCGATCCCGCAGACGGCGCCCCTCACACCTGGCATAGAGACCCCGCTCCGGTCTCTTCCTGTCTTACAGCACAGCGCATGCGTGGACCTGACGGCAACTGATATAGTGTATCAGCTACATCCCCACAGGTAACACAGCCCTGTACCGTATATACAGGAGCACTGACGCCTCACTCACCGTATATAGCCACATATAGGAGCCTCTGCCCAGTATACAGGTGTAGACCGCTGTAAGTGTGGATTCACAGTAGGCATTGGTGTTCTATTGCTAGAATGTTCCATCATCATGGTACAGGGATGGTGCACATGACAATGCCAAATATAAACCAGAACTTTACAGAAATTACAATAAGCATATGAAACCATGTGGGGCTGAGAGGTTTAATACGTAGTGAAGGGTGTGATGCTGAGGGGGTTAATGTGTAGTGGGTGTGTGGTGCAGAGAGGGTTAATTTGTAGTGGGGAGGGTGGTGCTGAGAGGCTTAATATGTAGGTGTGGTGCTGAGAGGGTTAATATGTTTAGTGGGGAGTGTGGCGCTGAGAGGGTTAATATGTAGTGAGGTTTGCAGTACTGAGAGGGTTAATATGTAGGTGGTGTGGTGCTGAGAGGGTTAATATGTAGGTGGTGTGGTGCTGAGGGTTAATATGTAGGTGGTGTGGTGCTGAGAGGGTTAATGTGTGGTGCAGAGAGGGTTAATGTGTAGTAGGGGGGTGCGTTGCAAAGAGGGTTAATGTGTAGTAGGGGGGTGCGTTGCAGAGGGTTAATGTGTAGTAGGGGGGTGCGGTGCAGAGGGTTAATGGGTAAGAAGGGGGTGCGGTGCAGAGAGGGTTAATGGGTAGTAGGGGGTGCGGTGCAGAGAGGGTTAATGGGTAGGAAGGGGGTGCGGTGCTGAGAGGGTTAATGTGTAGGAAGGGGGTGCGGTGCTGAGAGGGTTAATGTGTAGGAAGGGGGTGTGGTGCTGAGAGGGTTAATGTGTATGAAGGGGGTGTGGTGCTGAGAGGGTTAATGGGTAGGGAGGGGCTGTGGTGCAGAGAGGGTCAATACCTGGGCAGCTCGGCGGGCTCCTCGTACAGTAATATTGCTATGATTAGGATGAGGACGGTCCCAGCGATGCCGCAGACCCCCACTCCCGGCATAGAGACCCCGCTCCGGTCTCTTCCTGTTCAGCCCTGCAGCACGGCGCATGCGCAACCCTCACACAGCTCCTGATACATTGTATCATTTACATCCCGACAGGTAACAGCAGCCCTGTACCGTATTTACAGGAGCACCGACGTCTCACTCACCGTATATAGCCACATATAGGCGCATCTGCCCAGTATACAAGTGTGGACTCGCATTAGGTATTGGTGTTCTATTGCTAGAATGTTCCACTAGTGCAGGGGTAGATCAAGAAAAGAAAAGAGAGTATACCTAATGGGGATCACCAACAAGGCTGTATATGAAAATAGAAACTTTATTACAAGGGCAAAAACACATGACAATATTCAAACATATGGAAGTGTACAACACACAGTGACATTAAAAACATTTAAAATAGCCAAAAGGGCAAAATCTCCACCAAGCCAGAACCCTCAGAATTTAGCCTCTCCTCCAGAAGCAAATACAGATCAAGTGTTACGGTCGTTCTGCTAATCCCAGAGCTTAATAAATATATTCACAATAGAGCAGGCAGGGTTAGTGCATAGACAGTCACAGTACAAATGAGACAGGTAAGATTGTTTTAGGAAAAGACAAAAGTGCAAACCTCTGGTAGAGGATGGAGATAGGTACTATGCAAAACCGTTAATAACCATAAATAACTGATATCAGAATCTTAGGGTTTATGATTTACATCGGTTGCTGTGTACCAGAAAATATGGAGTCCGTCTAACCCCATGTATGCATTCAGCGGATTAAACAATTTACCCAGAAAATGGCTAAACTAGTTATAAAGCGAAAATCAAGCATACAGTGCCATAATAACCCAAAGTCACTGCATAATAATAAGGTCTCACAGCAAATAAGAGGTTTGTTGATATCCACATAGGTGTTTACAGAGTAATGATGCTCACACCTGTCCTGGGTAAAGTGATGGACAACATGTATGGCACAGCGAAATCCTAATTGCGGCTTGTCAGACCTATACTCACTACCTATACTCACTCATCTTCTCCCCTGAGGAAGCCACCATTACGGTGGCGATACGCGTGGGGTAACCACGCCGGAACCCGCCCTCCCTGCATTCCAGTCCCACATTATCCCATGTGGTTAGGTAGTGAGTATAGGTCTGACAAGCCGCAATTAGGATTTCGCTGTGCCATACATGTTGCCCATCACTTTACCCAGGACAGGTGTGAGCATCATTACTCTGTAAACACCTATGTGGATATCAACAAACCTCTTATTTGCTGTGAGACCTTATTATTATGCAGTGACTTTGGGTTATTATGGCACTGTATGCTTGATTTTAACTTTATAACTAGTTTAGCCATTTTCTGGGTAAATTGTTTAATCCGCTGAATGCATACATGGGGTTAGACGGACTCCATATTTTCTGGTACACAGCAACCGATGTAAATCATAAACCCTAAGATTCTGATATCAGTTATTTATGGTTATTAACGGTTTTGCATAGTACCTATCTCCATCCTCTACCAGAGGTTTGCACTTTTGTCTTTTCCTAAAACAATCACTTGTGTGTCCTCCTTGTGATGAGATGTGATCTTGGAATCAAGGATAAGGATGGAAAGACCTGACTGCCGCCTCATGAAGCACTTTTTTGGACATTACCAGCTTTACTCCCAGTGTGGTTTTTGCGATGTCGCTTAGCCACACATAATTACTAAATGTGCATTTGATGTGTTTGGGTGACATTTGTGATGCTATGGTGGATGATGTTTGGTTGGATGTATGTGGGCGTGTCCACGGTGGTGCTTCTTGGCTTTGGCCGGGGGCGCCGGCGTTGGTCACGCCCACATGCAGGAATAGGTGGATATGTTCCCATTCTGGATGTGGATTTACAACACATTTGGGATGCATGGCCTCTTCTGCCTTGTACCTTGACGTGGTAGTGACCACCTCGGGACTTCTGGCTGTGTCTGGGGGCTCCCGATTGTGGTCACGTCCGCGTGTATGGACGATATGTGTGAACGCACTGATCCGTCAATATGATGTCTCCTTTGAGTATTGTGAGACTGTGCAGGCCTTTTTTAAGATAATCTTTGTCACATGGTATCATATTCATGGGTCCATCCGAACGTATATGTGCTCAGGTGGTTGAGATATGATTTGTATATGGTTTAACCGTTTGGATGTACCCCTGATGTGACTATGACTTGTAGCCGAACCAGCATGTACTCCTTATATGAGTTGCTATACGGCTGTCTAACTATGGATGCATCGCGTTGATGTGATTGGTGCACAGATACTTATAATATGCCATATGTACAGTCTACAGCTATATATGTGGAGAAGGTACGCTTGCCCTTTATGTTACCAACATCATGTGCAGTACGTAATACATCTGTCACTTTGGTCCGCCTGTCCGTGATGTCCTTCTTGTCCCTCCTAGCGCGCCGTCCAGACGAGAGTCTTGGGTGTATGCACCCGGCGGCATCTTAGGCGGCCATGCGCATGCGTCAATGACGTCACCGGAGAATTTTCTCCAACGCATGCGCACTTGGGCCGCCGCTGACCGCCGGTCTGCATACGATCCTCCCATGACGCGGTGGGCGCGTGCGCACGGCGGACGGTGAGATGGACATCACCTGGAGGCAACGGGGTATTTAGGGGAGGGGGAAAGGAGTCCACAACAGCGTGCGGTGCCCCTGAAAAAGGTATCCGAAACGCGCGTCGGGCGTGGACTCTGGACCGGCTCCCCTACCTACTCCGACCTTCGGTATGTACCTATAACATATATGTGACCCGATCGTGCATTGTGCACTCCGGGTTAGTACTGCATTATCCGATATCAGAGTTAGGTTGAGGGAGTCACTCTCTATGCTTGGGGATAACCTAGGGGTATTGTGATTGGCAATTTGCCGTTTACTCACCTAAGCATAGTGGATATACTTTTATCCGGTCTTGGTCCCCACGTTAGTGAGGTTACAATGTCCTCATAAGTGATGAGTATTACTAATCAGGAGTATGTGTGTGCACTCCTGTTTTTAATTTGTATGTACATTTCATGAATAAAATTGGATTAATCATTCCTTTGTGTGTTTCACATAATTTTGCAGTTAGACTGGAATGTTTCCTTCCATAATCAGATCCTATCAAGTGGGTTTTACTATAGGCAGATGATGTTTTTGCCTGACATGTATATTCACAACACATTATACCCCTTTTCTTCTATGAAAATTTGTTCAATGTCCCATGCATGCTGCCCCCTCCTCACAGTGTCCCATGCATGCTGCCCCCTCCTCACAATGTGCCATGCATGCTGCCCCCTCCTTACAATGTGCCATGCATGCTGCCCCCTCCTCACAATGTCCCATGCATGCTGCCCCCTCCTCACAGTGTCCCATGCATGCTGCTCCATCCTCAGTGTCCCATGCATGCTGCTCCATCCTCAGTGTCCCATGCATGCTGCTCCATCCTCAGTGTCCCATGCATGCTGCCCCATCCTCACAGTGTCCTATGCATGCTGCCCCATCCTCACAGTGTCCCATGCATGCTGCTCCCTCCTCAGTGTCCCATGCATGCTGCTCCATCCTCACAGTGTCCCATGCATGCTGCCCCATCCTCAGTGTCCCATGCATGCTGCTCCCTCCTCACAATGTCCCATGCATGCTGCCCCCTCCTCACAGTGTCCCATGCATGCTGCCCCCTCTTCACAGGGTCCCATGCATGCTGCCCCCTCCTCACAGTGTCCCATGCATGCTGCTCCCTCCTCACAATGTCCCATGCATGCTGCTCCATCCTCACAGTGCCCATGCATGCTGCTCCATCCTCACAGTGTCCCATGCATGCTGCCCCCTCCTCACAATGTCCCATGCATGCTGCTCCCTCCTCACAGGGTCCCATGCATGCTGCTCCCTCCTCACAGGGTCCCATGCATGCTGCTCCCTCCTCACAGGGTCCCATGCATGCTGCTCCCTCCTCACAGGGTCCCATGCATGCTGCCCCCTCCTCACAATGTCCCATGCATGCTGCCCCCTCTCCTCACAGTGTCCCATGCATGCTGCCCCCTCCTCACAGTGTCCCATGCATGCTGCCCCCTCCTCACAGTGTCCCATGCATGCTGCCCCCTCCTCACAGTGTCCCATGCATGCTGCTCCCTCCTCACAGTGTCCCATGCATGCTGCTCCAGCCTCACAGTGTCCCATGCATGCTGCTCCATCCTCACAATGTCCCATGCATGCTGCCCCCTCCTCACAGTGTCCCATGCATGCTGCTCCCTCCTCACAGTGTCCCATGCATGCTGCCCCCTCCTCACAGGGTCCCATGCATGCTGCTCCCTCCTCACAGTGTCCCATGCATGCTGCCCCCTCCTCACAGTGTCCCATGCATGCTGCCCCCTCCTCACAGTGTCCCATGCATGCTGCCCCCTCCTCACAGTGTCTCATGCATGCTGCCCCCTCCTCACAGTGTCCCATGCATGCTGCCCCCTCCTCACAGTGTCCCATGCATGCTGATCCCTCCTCACAATGTCCCATGCATACTGCCCCCTCCTCACAGGGTCCCATGCATACTGCCCCCTCCTCACAGGGTCCCATGCATACTGCCCCCTCCTCACAGGGTCCCATGCATACTGCCCCCTCCTCACAGGGCCCCATGCATACTGCCCCCTCCTCACAGGGTCCCATGCATACTGCCCCCTCCTCACAGGGTCCCATGCATACTGCCCCCTCCTCACAGGGTCCCATGCATGCTGCCCCCTCCTCACAGTGTCCCATGCATGCTTCCCCCTCCTCACAGGGTCCCATGCATGCTGCCCCCTCCTCAGTGTCCCATGCATGCTGCCCCCTCCTCACAGTGTCCCATGCATGCTGCCCCCTCCTCACAGTGTCCCATGCATGCTTCCCCCTCCTCACAGTGTCCCATGCATGCTGCCCCTCCTCACAGTGTCCCATGCATGCTGCCCCCTCCTCACAATGTCCCATGCCTGCTGCCCCCTCCTCACAGTGTCCCATGCATGCTGCCCCTCCTCACAGTGTCCCATGCATGGTGCCCCTCCTCACAGTGTCCCATGCATGCTGCCCCTCCTCACAATGTCCCATGCATGCTGCCCTTCCTCACAGTGTCACATGCATGCTGCCCCCTCCTCACAGTGTCCCATGCATGCTGCACCCACCTCACAATGTCCCATGCATGCTGCCCCTCCTCACAATGTCCCATGCATGCTGCCCCCTCCTCACAATGTCCCATGCATGCTGCCCCCTCCTCACAGTGTCCCATGCATGCTGCCCCCTCCTCACAGTGTCCCATGCATGCTGCCCCCTCCTCACAGTGTCCCATGCATGCTGCCCCCTCCTCACAATGTCCCATGCATGCTGCCCCCTCCTCACAGTGTCCCATGCATGCTGCCCCTCTCCATGAGCTCCTAATGCTGCCTTATTCTTTTCCATAATGACACCTCCATGCTGCCCCATTCATCATACTAAGACCACCACACTAACGCTTATGCTGAGACCCCCCCCCCACACACACACTACCCCACTCTTGATATTGACTCCCCTACATTGCTCCACTCCATACTGAGCCCACACATGCTGCCCCTTCTCCATAATGAGCTCCCAATGCTGCCCCCCTCTTATTCTGAGTCCTTACACTCCCCCCCATCGATTTTGTCATTGCACTATCCCTCAACCCTTGTCCTCTGTCTCTAGCATTGGCCCCTCTCTCCCATTCCCCCAGCAGCAGCCTCTCTCCCCCGTCTCCAGCAGCAGCCTCTCCCCCAGCATCAGCCTCTCTCACCCCAGCCTCCCCCAGCATCAGCCTCTCTCTCCCCCAGCATCAGCCTCTCTCTCCCCCAGCCTCCCCCAGCATCATCCTCTCTCTCCCCAGCCTCCCCCAGCATCAGCCTCTCTCTCCCCCAGCCTCCCCCAGCATCAGCCTCTCTCTCCCCCAGCCTCCCCCAGCATGAGCCTCTCTCTCCCCCAGCCTCCCCCAGCATCAGCCTCTCTCTCCCCCAGCATCAGCCTCTCTCTCCCCCAGCCTCCCCCAGCATCAGCCTCTCTCTCCCCCAGCATCAGCCTCTCTCTCCCCCAGCATCAGCCTCTCTCTCCCCCAGCCTCCCCCAGCATCAGCCTCTCTCTCCCCCAGCATCAGCCTCTGTCTCCCCCAACCTCCCCCAGCCTCAGCCTCTCTCCCCCCAGCCTCAGCCTCTCTCCCCCCAGCCTCCCCCAGCCTCAGCCCTCTCTCCCCCCAGCCTCCCCCAGCCTCAGCCTCTCTCCCCCCAGCCTCCCCAGCCTCAGCCTCTCTCCCCCCAGCCTCCCCCAGCCTCAGCCTCTCTCTCCCCCAGCCTCCCCCAGCATCAGCCTCTCTCTCCCCAGCCTCCCCCAGCATCAGCCTCTCTCTCCCCCAGCATCAGCCTCTCTCTCCCCCAGCATCAGCCTCTCTCTCCCCCAGCATCAGCCTCCCTCTCCCCCAGCATCAGCCTCTCTCTCCCCCAGCCTCCCCCAGCATCAGCCTCTCTCTCCCCCAGCCTCCCCCAGCATCAGCCTCTCTCTCCCCCAGCCTCCCCCAGCATCAGCCTCTCTCTCCCCCAGCATCAGCCTCTCTCTCCCCCAGCCTCCCCCAGCATCAGCCTCTCTCTCCCCCAGCCTCCCCCAGCATCAGCCTCTCTCTCCCCCAGCCTCAGCCTCTCTCTCCCCCAGCCTCCCCTAGCATCAGCCTCTCTCTCCCCCAGCCTCCCCCAGCATCAGCCTCTCTCTCCCCCAGCCTCCCCCAGCATCAGCCTCTCTCTCCCCCAGCCTCCGCCTCCTCTCCCCCAGCCTCCCCCAGCCACCCCCTCTCTCTCCCCCAGCCTCCCCCTCTCTCTCCCCCAGCATCAGCCTCTCTCTCCCCCAGCCTCCCCCAGCATCAGCCTCTCTCCCCCCAGCATCAGCCTCTCTCTCCCTCCAGCCTCCCCCAGCATCAGCCTCTCTCTCCCCCAGCCTCCCCCAGCCTCAGCCTCTCTCTCCCCCAGCCTCCCCCAGTCTCAGCCTCTCTCTCCCCCCAGCCTCAGCCTCTCTCTCCCCCCAGCCTCCCCCCCCAGCCTCAGCCTCTCTCTCCCCCCAGCCTCCCCCCCAGCCTCAGCCTCTCTCTCCCCCCAGCCTGCCCCCCCAGCCTCAGCCTCTCTCTCCCCCCAGCCTCAGCCTCACTCTCCCCCCAGCCTCCCCCCCAGCCTCAGCCTCACTCTCCCCCCAGCCTCCCCCCCCAGCCTCAGCCTCTCTCTCCCCCCAGCCTCCCCCCCAGCCTCAGCCTCTCTCCCCCCCAGCCTCCCTCCAGCCTCAGTCTCTCTCTCTTCCCAGCCTCCCCCCCAGCCTCAGCCTCTCTCCCCCCAGCCTCCCCCCCAGCCTCAGCCTCTCTCTCCCCCCAGCCTCCCCCCCAGCCTCAGCCTCTCTCCCCCCCAGCCTCCCCCCCAGCCTCAGCCTCTCTCTCCCCCCCAGCCTCCCCCCCCCAGCCTCAGCCTCTCTCTCCCCCCAGCCTCCCCCCCAGCCTCAGCCTCTCTCTCCCCCCAGCCTCCCCCCCAGCCTCAGCCTCTCTCTCCCCCCAGCCTATCTCTCCCCCCAGCCTCCCCCCCAGCCTCAGCCTCTCTCCCCCGAGCCTCCCCCCTAGCATCAGCCTCTCTCTCCCCAGCCTCTCCCAGCCTCAGCCTCTCTCTCCCCCAGCCTCCCCCAGCCTCTCTCTCCCCCCAGCCTCCCCCAGTCTCAGCCTCTCTCCCCCCCAGCCTCAGCCTCTCTCCCCCTCCAGCCTCAGCCTCTCTCTCCCCCCAGCCTCCCCCCCAGCCTCAGCCTCTCTCTCCCCCCAGCCTCCCCCCCCAGCCTCAGCCTCACTCTCCCCCCAGCCTCAGCCTCTCTCTCCCCCCAGCCTCCCCCCCGCCTCAGCCTCTCTCCCCCCAGCCTCCCTCCAGCCTCAGCCTCTCTTCCCAGCCTCCCCCCCAGCCTCAGCCTCTCTCCCCCCAGCCTCCCCCCCAGCCTCAGCCTCTCTCTCCCCCCAGCCTCCCCCCCAGCCTCAGCCTCTCTCCCCCCAGCCTCCCCCCCAGCCTCAGCCTCTCTCTCTCCCCCCAGCCTCCCCCCCAGCCTCAGCCTCTCTCTCCCCCCAGCCTCCCCCCTAGCCTCAGCCTCTCTCTCCCCCCAGCCTCCCCCCAGCCTCAGCCTCTCTCTCCCCCCAGCCTCCCCCCTAGCCTCAGCCTCTCTCCCCCCAGCCTCCCCCCCAACCTCAGCCTCTCTCTCCCCCCAGCCTCCCCCTCAGCCTCAGCCTCTCTCTCCCCCAGCCTCTCTCTCCTCCCAGCCTCCCCCTCTCTCTCCCCCCAGCCTCCCCCCCAGCCTCAGGCTCTCTCTCCCCCCCAGCCTCAGCCTCTCTCTCTTCCCAGCCTCCCCCCCAGCCTCAGCCTCTCTCTTTTCCCAGCCTCCCCCCAGCCTCTCTCTTTTCCCAGCCTCCCCCAGCCTCTCTCTTTTCCCAGCCTCCCCCCAGCCAAAAAGAGGCATCGCAACGATCATCAACTAACCTGTAAGGTGCCCATACATTCTAGGCTCTGCCTTACGCATACCTGCTCCGGTGCCTGCTGTCCTGCCCTGCTCTGCTTCTGGCTGTCTCCAGCTCCAGTCACGTCCTCCTCCGCGGCGTGTGTCGTCTGCAGCATTGGATGCTGCAGCACGGGGCAGTGAGCTGATTGGCGCGCCCCTGACCCGGAAGTGCAGGCGCTGGAACTTCCGGGGTTAATCAGCTCACTATGCCTGGCGCCCTCCGTGTATTTAAAGAGACAGAAGTGCACCTTTCCTCCCTCTCACCCCCCCCCCCCCCGAGAACACAGCGAAGTGCAAAGGAGGGAGGGGCGGGGGGCGGGGATGTAAAAAAAAAAAAAAAAAATTATATATTTTTTTTTTTATTTTTTTTTTGCTGCCAGAAAGTGCCGCCCCCCCGCAACGTGCCGCCCTAGGCACGGGACCTTGGGTGCCTAGTAACAAATACGGCCCAGGCTCTGGGATTAGCAGAACGACCGTAACACTTGATCTGTATTTGCTTCTGGATGACTAAGGGAGAGGCTAAATTCTGAGGGTTCTGGCTTGGTGGAGATTTTGCCCTTTTGGCTTTTTTAAATGTTTTTAATGTCACTAAGTGTGCGTTGTACACTTCCATATGTTTGAATATTGTCATGTGTTTTTGCCCTTGTAATAAAGTTTCTATTTTCATATACAGCCTTGTTGGTGATCCCCATTAGGTATACTCTCTTTTCTTTTCTTTTCTTGATCTATACTGTTGTGTTTACCGGGAGATCCCACTGGATGGTGCCCTTCCTTGTGCATTGTTTCCACTAGTGCAGGGGTGTATCAGAGGGTGCAGCAAAACTCTGACTGGGGCTTACACCTCTATGACAAAAATCGGTCATAAAAAAACAACTATATTTTTTGGAACACAGGATGCCATAGTACAGCAACCATGCACACAGTGAAGCCGCTGTGCCACCACGAATATTGCAAAATGTAATGGCACAGGGATAATGTACGCAGCGAGGCCGCCATGGCACAGGGATAATGTACGCAGCGAGGCCGCCATGGCACAGGGATAATGTACGCAGCGAGGCCGCCATGGCACAGGGATAATGTACGCAGCGAGGCCGCCATGGCACAGGGATAATGTACGCAGCGAGGCCGCCATGGCACAGGGATAATGCACGCAGCGAGGCCGCCATGGTACAGGGATAATGCACTCAGCGAGGCCGCCATGGTACAGGGATAATGCATACGGCGGGTGGTTTCTTCCAACTTATCCGAGGTTGACGGGGCCCATCACAGCGGGTGACCGATACTTCCCGGGTGAGCGGCATATGAGTGAGTAAAGACACCTGGAACCTGTAGAGACTATGTCCGCCTGTCATTCCCGGCGCCGCCGCCCTGCGCCTCAGCGACCGCCATCACTACTTCCCTCATCATTCTCCCCTGGGCCCGCTCCACCTGTGGGGAGCGAAACCATCTTTGCTGTTACTACCATCTGCCCCCCCCAGAGGACTGCGACAGCAGCGGCGGCTAATCCCTGGCCGTGTACCGCAGGTGGCGTCACAAAATGAACCTCCACCATCATTCTTATTTTCCTATCTCCCTCCATGTACACCTCGGGGGCCACAAAACTGGGCACAAGGGCCACCCCGTGACATCCCTTGACCCTCACCTGCCCGGTGACGAGTAATCATCTTTGACCCCCTGGGGTGTTACATTGCCATGGTACATGGATAGTGCATATGATGATGCCGCTGTGATACAAGGCAGACACATCACGTGATAGCAGCATAAAGTGGTGCAATATGGCAGTGGCACATTGTCGTTTGTCCTAGGTACCAAAGTCTACAGTGCGCAAAACTCTCCACGTGCAAGCGGGTGCATGTGCCCCCAGTCAAATGAGCGGCACCAGTAAGCGCTGCTTCTTCTCAGTGTCACAGTGAGTGCATGCCCAGCGCTGCCTATGCAGAGCCCAGCGCTGCCTATGCAGAGCACAGCTGGCCAGATAAGTTTGTCACTGCCTGAAGTGCTCTACAAAGGAGAGATTAGCGATCAGAGAATTGACTGGCAGGACTCTGGTGAATCAGTGAGGTCAGTCCCCATGTCATTACTGGCTGAACAGATCTGCAGACCTGCCATGGAGCAGTCACGAATTACTGACCGGCCCAATGCACCTGTTGCGCCCCTGCAGCTTCAGTCGCCTCAGGGTACTGCACCTCACTTAAGATGCAGTATTCATCTCGGGTGAGGAGGGGGTTAATCACCGGTGTTCCACATATCACATTACATACAGTTTAGGTGTCTTCTCACTGGGGACTGGACTAGAGTAGATAGGGGTATGGCCATCACGAAGCATGGGACTTTCCCGGTCACTAGCACAACCACCTGGGGCCGGGCACCACTTGGGGTAGAAGTAGGAGCAACCTGTACACAATCTTCAGTCAAGTGGTGACTCCAGTTCTCGCGACACAACACCACTTCCTTCTTTCTTCACGGTACCCAAGGCTTGGAGCGGGAGGCTCAGCCCGGGTTCCTCACTTCTGACGGGACATCCCTTAGAAAGGACACTTTCAAACACCGCTACCTCTAACTTATCCGGGATTGGCTGGAGCCCATCACGGTGGAGACCGGCACCTCCCGGGCAACCCACGGACAGTGAGTAAAGACCTGGAACCACAACTACTGTGTCCGCCTGTTCATTATTGGCGCTGTCTCCCCACGCTTCGGTGTTAATGGCCACTACTACCTCCATCATCCTCCCTGGGGCCTAGCTTCACTTGCGGGAATCTGAACCATCCCATCTGCGACACCATACGCCCCAAAGGACAGTGACCGCAGCGGCGGCTAATCCCTGGCCGCATACCGCAGGTGGCGTCACAAGACAACTACTACCCCCAACATCCTTTACCCCCATCATCCCATCCCTCCTTCCTTTTATTGTATAACTCGAGGCCACGAAGCCAGGCAGGACGACCCGTGACACCCCGGACCCGACATCACCGACCCGGCGCCGAGTATATTTAACCCCTGCCCCGTGGGTGCTACACACCAGACGGTCCCATCTCTAGCAAGAGGACAAGCTGAGCGGAATGAATGAAGACCGCAACGAATGATGCGCTCCATACAATACTGTCTTTCCTCATTACATAGAGAGGCTTTTATGTTTTTTTACACTTTTTTTTTTTCCCCCCCCAACCCTAACAAGGAAATCTGCTTAGGATAGGTGGAAAGTTTGGGCTATGTGTGGGTATAGGGCTAGTCTAATGAAACAATGGCATCAATTATCCAAAAAGATAAAGTCCAAATAATTTAATTTTGGGATTTCAGCAAAAAGTAGGAAAAAATAGAAGGTCAAAGGGAAAACTATAAGTGTATCAGGATTTTTTTTTAATTTAAAACATGTTCTCCGATTTTATTTTTTTTAATTTTATTTATTTATTTTTTAAAAAAAAATTTTTTTTGAAAGTCGCAGGATGACCAGCTTTATTTGTTGGCAGCCTCAAGGAGGAGGCAATAGAAGATGAGGGGGGCACAGCTCGACAATTTGTATTGTATGGCCATAACAGTATGATGACTTGATTTTTAAGGGATGAGTTCTAGTTTTGAATGACACCATTCAATGCACCAAATAATGAATTGAAAAAGTACAGTAAATATATATATCTAAAGGTGCTATTGACATGAATTTCTCACCAGAAGTTGGTAACAACCCATCCAATCCACACAGGCAAAAAAAATCAAACCATAGATGTCCATAAATTTAGTGATTTGTAATAATGAAAAATGATACAGAGAAAGTATCTGTTAAGTACACTTAACAAAATTTAATTAATACGTCGTACAAAAGCCTTTGTTGGTGATGAAGCTTCCAGACGCCTCCTGTATGGAGACACTAGTTGCGAGTATTGCTCAGGTGGATTTTGGGCCATTTTTCCACACAAACACCCTTCACATCCTGCAGGTCCCGTGGGCTCCTTCCATGAACTCGCACTAAAGTCCCTAGATCCCCCTTTCATATAGTGTGATTCCAGTGCCCCCCAAATAGTGTATAGTCCCCACAGTGATTTCCTCCACAGTACCCTCCTCACATACAGTATGGTGACCCTACTTTATCCCCATCAACTACCCCGGCAAAATATGGTGACCCTAACACAGTATGATTCGCAAATATGATCCACACAAAGCCCTCCATGCAGTATAATGGGCCTATATACAATAAAATAGGATTACATTCAGTATAATGACCCCTCCACCTATTCACACTGTATATTGTGCTCCACTAGCCTTCCTATGAGGGACCCCATATAAACCTTCACACTGTATAATTGTTTAACTGCTTGCATACAGAATAATGGCTCACAACTAGCACTCCATAAAGTATAAAGGCTCCCAACACAGCCCTCCAAATAGTATAATGGCCTTCACATAGTATTATGGGCACCCATATATAATAATGCACACACTTTAATCCTCCATATAATATTCACTCCCATACTCCTCCATATATTATAAAGCACCCTTCATAGTTCTCCATATAGAAAAATGCACCACCAGTAGTCTTCCATATAAACTAATGTACCCATATAGTCCTACATACAGTGTAATGCACACCCCATAATCCTACATACAAAATAATTCACCTCCATAGTTCTCCATATAATATATTGCACACTCCATAGCCCTCCCTATAGAATAATACACTCCATAGTCATCCATATAGCATATTGAAGACCCCATAGTCCTCCATAGAAAATAATGCACCCCCATATGTTATCATGCACTCCCATAGTCCTTCATATAGATAAATGAACAACACATAGTCCTCCATATAATATATTGCACCCCCCATAGTCCTCCATATAAAATAATTCACTCACCCAATAGTCCTCCATATAGTAACATGCACACCCCGTAGTCCTCCATATAGTATAATGCCCACCCCATAGTTCTCCATATAGTACAATGCCCACCCCATAGTCCTCCATATAGTATAATGCCCACCCCATAGTCCTCCATATAGTACAATGCCCACCCCATAGTCCTCCATATAGTATAATGCCCACCCCATAGTCCTCCATATAGTATAATGCCCACCCCATAGTCCTCCATATAGTATAATGCCCACCCCATAGTCCTCCATATAGTATAATGCCCACCCCATAGTCCTCCATATAGTACAATGCCCACCCCATAGTCCTCCATATAGTATAATGCCCACCCCATAGTCCTCCATATAGTACAATGCACACCACCGTAGTCCTCCATATAGTATAATGCCCACCCCATAGTCCTCCATATAGTATAATGCCCACCCCATAGTCCTCCATATAGTAACATGCACACCCCGTAGTCCTCCATATAGTATAATGCCCACCCCATAGTCCTCCATATAGTATAATGCCCACCCCATAGTTCTCCATACAAAATAATGCATCCCTCATAGTCCTCCATATAGTACAATGCACACCACCGTAGTCCTCCATATAGTATAATGCCCACCCCATAGTCCTCCATATAGTATAATGCCCACCCCATAGTTCTCCATACAAAATAATGCATCCCCCATAGTCCTCCATATAGTACAATGCACACCCCATAGTGCTCCATATAGTATAATGCCCACCCCATAGTGCTCCATATAAAATGGATCCCCCATAGTCCTCTATATAGTATAATGCCCACCTCATAGTCCTCCATATAGTATAATGCACATTAGTCAGTAACTCTGCTACCTGTCTGCCAGCGCTCTCCAGCAATCCTGTCACCTGTTTACAGTCGTCTGTATCCTTTCTGTGCTTTTGTGGTCTTCTGCTATTCCGCCATCTTTCACAGGTCTTTGGTTGTGCTGCCATCCGCCCATGCTCTTCTGGTTATGCTCATCAGTTTGGTTGTGTAACTCTTCTTGATGTCCGTTATCTGTTAACCCCAGAACTTCATTATTAAACAGTTATTTTACCATTTTCCATGTCTGTGTTCCTTTAAACCCCATGTGGCTGCTGCATCAGTGCCCATATCTTCTCCCGGACCAGCGGGCTTAAAGGATCTACCGCCACTGTGTGATCCCACCTCATGTAGCAGTGCGCATGTACAATTCCTTGAAAATGTATTCATAGCCAATAATCGTTTCCACATTTTTTCTCATTACAACTGCAAACCTAAATGGGATTTTATCTGATATACCTACATTAAGTAGTAAATATTTGTGAATTGTACCAAGAAATAATACATTGTTTTTCTAAATATATTAAAAATATAAATCTGAAAATTGTGATGTGCATTTATATTCAGCCCCCCTGAGTCAATATGTTGCAAGACCACCTTTCTTTGCAATGACTGCTGCAGTCTTTTGGGGTCTCTCCAGCTTTGCACATCTAGAGGCTGAAATTTTTGCCCCTTCTTTGCACACGAGACATCTGTGATCAGCAATTTTCAGGTCTTGCTACAGATTCTCAATGGGATTTCCGTGTGCCTGCACAGATCACACACATGAATATGCTCTGATCTAAACCCTCCATTGTAGCTCTGACCGGATGTTAAGGGTCGTTGTCCTGCTGGAAGGTGAACCTACGTCCCAATCTCAAGTCTTGCAGCCTCTAAGAGGTATTCCTTAGGGCTGCCCTGTATTTAGCTCTATCCATCTTCCCATCACACTGACCAGCTTCCCTGCCCCTGCTGAAGAAAAGTCTCCCCATAGCGTGATGCTGCCACCACCATGTGTGACAGTGGGGATGGTGTTTTCAGGGTGATGTGCAGGGTTAGTTTTCCACTACACATAGAATTTTGCATTTACCCCAAAAAGTTCTCCGACCAGAGCACCTTCTTCCACTGTTCGCTGTGTCCCCTAGATGGTTACATACTGCAAATGGGACTTCATATTTCTTTGTTTTCAAATATGGCTTTCTTCTTAATACTCTTCCAAAAATGGCCAGATTATTAGCTTATGTGTCAGCGCACATGAGCGATTTATTTTCTCAGCCCTAATCGGACCGAGAAAACAATTGCAGCATGCTGCAACTGTAATGCGAGACTCTTTCTCTCGCACCCATTCAAGTGTATGAGGCGAGAGAAAAATCGCACTGCACTCGCGGTACACCGGTGTACCATGAGTGCAGGGCGAGAATGGCAATAGCCGGCTACGGAGGAGAGAGGGAGATAAATCCCTCCCTCCCTTCCCTTCTCCGTGCCGGCCCGCCCCCCACAGCTAAGGTCTGCTCGCATGGTCGGACCTCAGTCACAGGGACACTTGCATGACACTCGGCTCTGCTGTACTGCCAGCGCGAGCCGAGTGTCATGCGAGGATCGCAGTAGTCCCTGTGTGGCCCCGGCCTAATACTGAGAGAAATTAGACATAGGTGACTTAATTTAATAATTACGTGACTTCTGGAGGCAATTGGTCACTCAGGATTTTATTTAGGGATATCAGACTATGGGGGGACTAAATAGAAATGCACATCACAATTTTCAAATGTATGTTTTTAATATATTTAGAAAACCAGGTATTTGCTTTACACTTGACAAATACTTTGTAAATCACATAAAATCCCAATTTTTCAAGACCATGTTTGTGTCGCGGGCGGGGAGGGGACGCTGCGCTCACCACGCTCGAGTCCGGCTGCTGCTGCTCGGTGGTTCGAGCGGTGGGCCGGATCCGGGGACTCGCCCGTGAGTGAAAGGGGTGGTTTGTTGGTGTTTGGGATGTCGGTTTGTGACGCCACCCAAGGTGTGTGGTAA
>NC_134362.1:30956911-31050498 GCF_048569485.1 Anomaloglossus baeobatrachus
AATGCTGATGCAGGAGCTCCCCCTAGTGATGGTTGAACGCCATCAGATTTGTTTTTATGGAACGCTACAGAGGGTTTGGAACTACAATAAGGGCTCATTTAAATGCCCGTTTTGTTCACATACAAGAACGGTCCTAGTTTCATCCACATCTTGCGACTATTAGAATTGTTCTTGTATCTTCTCCTAATTAGCGGTCCATGAATAATGGACGGCACTTGGGTGAATTTTTTTATTTGGCCCCATAGACTTTGTATTTCCGATTTCAAACTGACCCTCGGATCAATATTGGACACGTCTCTGCGATTTTGTGCAGTCCGCTTGGTCTGCAAAGAAAATAGATGGACACGTGAACAGCCCGAGAGTCAATAATAGTTGAGCGTTTTATCCGTAAAAACACACTAAGGCCTCCTTCACGCTGACGTTTTGCACGGACCGTGTTGAAGGTGCATATGGCCATCCGTGTGCCGGAATTTTGGCACGTGTGTTCTCCGTGTGCTATCTGTGTTAGCACATGGAAAGCAGGAACTTTTTACTCACTTGTCTCCGGTGCTGCCGCTTCTGGGTCTGTAGTGCAGTGAACATGCATGAGCATAATGAGCAGGCCCAGAAGCAGAAAACAGCAGGACTGGAGACAGGCGAGTATAGAAAATCATTTTATTTCAAAGACACGTGTTTTCTCCGGTACATGTCACATGGATGACATCAGTGCTGCCAGTGAATAACGGACGTGTCTCCGTGTGCTCTACACGTTCCATATCAAAACACTGATGTGTGTGCAGACCCATTGATTTTAATGGGTCTGCGTATGTCCGAGCCCGATACGTATGAAAATGGACATATGGCATACGTACCAGAATCATGGACATGTGAAGGGGGCCTAAGACTGAGTTCACATGTCCAGTAATCATCCGTTAGAACGAATCCTTTAGAGATCCATTGGGAAAAAAGTTCTACAAACACAACTTTTTTGTCCTTTGTTAAACAACTGATTTTTACCGGATCCGTTTTTTAACATTGGAGTCTATGGAGATCGGATCCGTTAATGGATTGCTATTTAGCCATCTGTTTTTCTTTAATTTGTAACTGATCCGTTTTTTTGCTTACTGGATCCATTTCAAATGGCAGATAAATGGTAATCCGTTAATGGATCCGTTCTCCATAGACTCCCATGCTAAAAAAAAAAAAATGGATGCAGCAGAAATCATTGTGCCCAGTGTTTTTTGAGATGTTTTTCGGGACACATTACACTTTGTTAATTGTAAATTTAGGTCAATATGTTTAACATTTATTTAAAAAAATATCAGAAATTTTACAAATTGTTTAAAAATGAGCAATTTTCAAACTTTGAATGATTATTCCTTTAATCCATATAATCACACCACACAAAATAGTTAATAAATGATTATTTCTTTTGTGGGATCGTCCCTCCCTGTAATACAGGCTGGATCTGAGCGCTGCATGTCTCCAGGGTGCTGCTGTCTTCATTAGCTCATATATCAGCACAGCTTCTATCCTGCACTCATTTCCTCTTCATGTTCTTTCTTTCTCTTTCTATAGCCTGTTTTTTCTTCCCTCCTGAGACTATACAAAATTAATGTCTTCCCTCGTTACACTGTCAAGATCTGTGTACAACTCCTTACTTGCTGCTATTTTAAAAGTCGGTTCTGCACATTAGTTATTTTATCTTATACATCAAGAAATGGTGTTTTTTGTTTTGTTTTTTTTTTTAAGTGTGTTGGATCATTTTTTTTTCCCCCGCATTCCAGTTTTTACAATCCTTATTACATCTGTTTAATCGTATGGAAAAAAAATATTTTAGCAATTAAAGGGAATCTGCCACTAGAGCAGCATAATGTAGAGACAGAGACCCTGATTCCAGTAATGTGTCACTTACTGAGCTGTGTGCTTTCATTTTCATAAAAATCAATGTTTTCTCTGCTGCAGATCTAGCAGTTATACAGAGCTCATGAATATGTTGGACTACCTGCAGCACCCCAAGTAATCCTGTAATGATAATCCCCAGAGGCAGGAGAGTTCTATAAATGCCATGCACTTTGTTTGAACTGTAAAATGCTGTGTTATTTCATGGGGCGAAAATATGCAGTGTCAAAAACGCGATAGAAACTCGTTATGGGCAATAGGCTATGTGCACACGTAGCAGATTTGTTTGTTTGTTTTTTTAACAAAAAGCATGTTTTGGCAGGAAAAAAGTTTTTATGCTTTTTTCCATGCTTTTTAATACTTTTTTATGCTCTTTTTATGCTTTTTTATTTTTCAAACTTTTTTAATGCTTTTTTTCATGCTTTTTTTTTTACTCTTTTTTTAATGTTTTTTCATGTATTTGTTATGCTTTTTTCATGCTCTTTTTATTTTTTATGCTTTGTCATGCTTTTTTCATTTTTTTTTATTGCTTTTTCCATGCTTTATTTTTTAAGCTTTTTTCATGCACATTTAGTGCATTTTCAATTCATTTTCATGCTCTTTTTACATTTTTTAATGCTTTCTTCATTTTTTTTTAAATATGCTTTTTAATGCTTGTTTCATGTTCTTTTTATTCTTTTTTTCATGGTCTTTTTATGTTTTTTTATTGCTTATGCTTTTTATATGCTTTTGTTATGCTTTTTTATGCTTTTTCATGCTTTTTTTATACTTTTTTTTACTATTTTTATGCTTTTTATTTAATGCTTTTTTTATGCTTGTTTCCCTTTCTTTTTGTAATTCTTTATTATGCTTTTTCATGCTCTTTTTTATGCTTTTTTCATGCTGTTTCCATGCTATTTTATGCTTTTTTTATGCTTGTTTCTCTTTCTTTTTGTAATTCTTTTTTATGCTCTTTTTTTTAATGCTTTTTTTAAATATGCTTTTTTCATGCTGTTTCCATGCTATTTTATGCTTCTTTTTAATGCTTTTTTAAATTTTCTTTATGTTTTTTTATGCTTTTTTTTCATGCTTTTTTTAAGCTTCTTTTATCTAATGAGATAGAGAAAAAGCTGAAAGATTTGACATGTTTACAGCACTTCAGGATTCAAATAGACTTTGCTGGGATGCAATTTTCCTTGCAGTATTGACTAAAATCTGCAAGAAAAAAATCATGACAAAAGCAACGTGTGCACAGAGCCTTAAGGGCCAGTGCCCATAAATCCAGTGCCAGTGGCCCATTATGTATGCTGATTGTCACAACCACCGGGGGGGTCACTCAGAAATCCCCCGCGCTGGCTACCAGTACGTCACAATCGGGGGGTAACAAGTGGGGGTCACCCCTCCTTTATACCTCCCGACCGACAGACAGAGCACGTGACGCGCTCTCTAGCGCCCCACTTATAGTCAGGCCAATTATGGAATTGCCCGACAATAAGCAAGGAGGCCGCTATACTACTTATGCCGATTATTGAAGGGTCCCCGGTGAGAGTAAGGTATATATTCCCCCGACCTCCGCGGGCGGAATATATAAAATCTCCCCGAATCTCACTGGCCTCCCCACAATAATCCTTGGCACAATTCGCTGCCACCAACCGATTTACGGTAACTATTAGCCGAACACACAGACGTGGGATTCAAGATCGAGATAACAGAACAGCCCAAGATTAATTATATAATTTAATCAGCCTAAAGCACACTAGAAACTACAATATATACAATAGGGAATCTACAGAATATACATATGTCAGAGTACCGTTACAGATAAAGCATGGTTTACAAACAGGTATGCAATTTGATCAGTTACCTTGTGCGTCTGGCCACAGGGGGGCGCTGTAGACCAGGTTTCTAGGAACTCCCACAGATGTTTCCTACACGTGCCCCCAGCGAGAAGAACCACTGGAAAATGGCCGAAGTAGGGTTATCAACCTGGGCAAATCCAGGTCTCCTCCTACCTTCGTGACCTCACAGGGAGCACTGCTCCACCCCTGGCTTGAGTTATGGACAATATCCCAACATGGAATATGGGCCATAACTTTGCCTGGGAGCGTCGTAGGCGGACGCCAACGCTCTCATTGTGACAGTTATGAATTTAGCTACAGAACGAGGGGACTCATGACCTGTCTGCCAGTTCCCCATTGGCTGATATCACGCCTGGGGCATTTCCCAATGTCCTGCTCCCATAAAAAGGGTGTGCCGGCATCGTCCGCATGCAGAGACACCATTTTTATGGTTGCCATATTTATCGGAAATATGGCTTGCGAGATATGAACCATTTTTTACTGGAGTCGTTCTGTCTGGCTATTTCCATAGCCTTGCTAATGAGATACAACTCTTGTTACAGGGTGACGGCAGGGAGTCATCCTGTGTCCATTGTTCCCACACCACCTCATTTCCATATCACAGGACATGGCCATGGAGGTGTAAGTGGAACACTGAGAACAAGAAGGGAGGGGGCACTGCCAGGGAGTGATGAGGGATTATGACTGGAGTCATAATTCATCTTCATATCCCGGGATTTGCCTCACACCTCCCCCCTTTTGAGGGCGCTAGGGGGCAGCACACTCCGGTGTTCCCCCGTGCGCCCGTCCGCGACCTCTCCTTGTCGGGACAGCCCGTCTGCGTTACCGTGGTCACGGCCCCTTTTGTGGCGAATGGTGAAGTTGTATTGCTGGAGCGCAAGGCTCCATCGCAACAATCGCCCATTCGTCCCAGAGACGGTGTGCAACCAGCTGAGGGGGTTGTGGTCCGTCTCCACGATGAAGTGGCGCCCGTATAGATAGGGTTGCAGACGCTGCAGGGCCCACACTATGGCCAGGCACTCCTTCTCCATCGTGGAATAGGCAACTTCCCTTGGTAACAGCTTCCTGCTCAGGTACAAGACCGGGTGCTCTTGGCTCGCAGAGTCCACCTGGCTGAGCACCGCACCGAGGCCGAAGTCACTGGCGTCGGTCTGTACTACAAACGGCCGCGTGAAGTCGGCTGCCTGTAGCACGGGCGGGCTGGACAGGGCGTCCTTTAGGGCCCGGAAGGCTGTCTCGCAGTCCATTGTCCAATCGACTGCAGAGGGCAGCTTCTTCTTGGTAAGGTCCGTCAAGGGCTTTGCCAGGCTACTATAGCATGGAACAAACCTCCTATAGTACCCAGCGGTCCCCAAGAAGGACATCACCTGCTTCTTGGTCCTGGGGGTGGGCCAGGATGCGATGGCTTCCACTTTCTCAGGCTCGGGCTTCAGTGTTCTCCCACCTACCCGGTGACCGAGGTACTGGACCTCGCTCATGGCCAGCTGACCCTTTCCCGGCTTGATGGTCAAACCTGCCCGGTGGATCCGCCTGAGCACCTGTGCTAGATGCTCTAGGTGGTCCTCCCAGGTGGGACTGAAGACGGCAATGTCATCCAGGTACGCGGCCGCGTACCCTTCAAGTCCCTTGAGCAGGGTGTTGACCATCCGCTGGAAAGTGGCAGGGGCATTCCTCATCCCGAATGGCATCACCGTGGACTCGTACAGTCCAAATGGGGTAATAAAGGCAGAGCGTTCCCTGGCCTTGCGAGTCAGGGGGATCTGCCAATATCCCCGGCTCAGATCCATGATGGTCAGGTACTGAGCCCCGGCCAACTGATCGAGCAGGTCATCGATGCGTGGCATTGGGTACGCATCGGCGACCGTGACCGCATTGAGCCCCCTGTAGTCCACGCAGAACCGAGTGGTTCGGTCCTTCTTAGGGACGAGGACTACAGGCGAGGCCCAAGCGCTGTTGGATGCCTGGATCACCCCCAGCTTCAGCATCTCGTCAATCTCCTGGCGCATGTGTTGCTGCACCTCCAGGGAGACCCGATATGCTGAACGCCGGATCGGGGGATGATCCCCAGTGTCCACGTGATGGACAGCCAAGTCAGTCCTTCCGGGCTGGTTGGTAAACAACCCCCGGAAGGGGTGTAGGGTGGCCCACAGCTGGGACCGTTGGTCCTCCAAGAGCTGGTGGCCAACCTCCACATCCTCAATGGATCCGCCTGCCCTAACCTGGGCTAGCATATCCAAGAGGGTTTCCGCTTCTCCCTCCTCGGGCAGGTTGCACACGGGGAGCGCACATGCCTCCCGCTCATGATGTGCCTTCATCATGTTCACATGGAAGGGCTTCCGCCTTCCACGGGCAGGGTCCAGGGTGACCAGGTACGTCACAGGGTTGAGCTGCTGGTACACGAGGTATGGGCCTTCCCAGGCTGCATGAAGCTTGTCCTGTGGTACGGGGACCAGTACCCACACCTCTTGACCCACTTGGTAGGTCCTCTCACAAGCGTTCTGGTCGTACCAACGCTTCTGATCGGCCTGGGCTTGAGCCATATTGTCGTGTACCAGTTGCGTCAAGGCCTGCATTTTGTCCCGGAAGCGCATGACATACTCGATAACCGACACTCCAGGGGTGGCCAAATCCCCTTCCCAAGCCTCTTTCACCAGAGCCAGGGGGCCCCGCACACGTCGCCCGTACAGGAGCTCAAACGGTGAGAATCCTGTTGAGGCCTGTGGAACCTCCCGGTAAGCAAATAACAGGTGTGGGAGATACCGCTCCCAGTCACGCCCATGGGAGTCGACCAACATCTTAAGCATCTGCTTTAAGGTGCCATTGAACCGCTCGCACAGGCCATTAGTCTGTGGATGGTACGGGCTGGCCACCAGATGTCGCACCTGGACTTGCTTACAGAGGGCCTCCATCAGCTGGGACATGAATTGGGTCCCCCGGTCAGTGAGCATTTCCTGGGGAAAACCCACTCGGGAGAAAATCTCCAGCAATGCGGTGGCCACCTTGTCAGCCCGAATGGACGACAAGGCCACTGCTTCTGGGTACCGGGTGGCATAGTCCACTACCGTCAGTATGAAGCGTTTCCCGGAGCTGCTGGGGATGGCCAGCGGGCCGACCAGATCCACAGCCACCCTCCTGAAAGGCTCATCGATGATTGGCAGAGATACCAGTGGGGCTTTGGGGCGTGGCCCCGCCTTCCCCACTCTCTGACAGGTTTCACACGAACGGCAGTAGGCAGCCACATCGGCCCCCATTTTTGGCCAGTAGAAATGCTGGTTTAACCTGGCCTTGGTCTTAGCGATCCCTAGGTGTCCGGCCATCGGAATCTCATGTGCGATCCGCAACAACTCCGTCCGGAACGGATAGGGTACCACCAACTGTCGGTCCCTGGGCCACGCCTCCGGTGAACCCTGCTGGACCGTGGCCCGGTACAGCCGTCCTTGGTCCCAGACCACTCGCTCCGGGTCCGAGTCCGAGGGAGGCTGTGCCGCCTGCTCCTTAAGAGCTTTCAGGCTGTCGTCAGCTTCTAACGCTGCCTGAAACCCCTGACTAGATGTGGCCAGAATCGACGAGACTGTCACATCTTCAGTCAGTACCCCGGGACCTGTGTCCTGGCCTCCACCTGACTCAGCTGCCACTTGGTCAGAAGGGGAAGAGCTATCGGACCTCCGGGAGGCCCCTTGGCTTCCAGCACTCCCACTGCGGGTGACAGCGGCCACAGCCGCTGCGACCGTGGGTCGTGCCTGCTCCTCCTCCGTTCCTGACCAAGTCGCCGGTTCAGGCAGACCTACCTGGCTTCCTGACACCCCGGTTGTGGGGGAACCATGCACCGAGATCTTACCTGGGAGCACTTCCGCTCCTGGACCGGCCCCAATCTCACCTGCCTGTCCCCCTCCTGCAGCAACAGAACCCCGCTGTGAAATCTCTGGGGACCCCACATTTGCTGTGGTAGCCCCCACCCCACACACTGGTCCTCCCCCTGCAGCACCCTGCTCTCTGCTTATCCCTGCAGAGGGCAACAGATCCCAGCTCACAGGCTGGTTACTTGTAGAGGCATTGTCACACCTTTCTCTGACCCCCTCCCCTGTCACAGCTGCAGCTGAGTGTGTGTCTATGGTGTCTATGCAAGCAGAAATATCAGAGTTCACTCCCCCCTCTCTCACATCATTCATAGATAACACATTAACATTGTCAGGAGTCATGTCAGTACGGGCTGAAGGTTCAGCCCTTGGTTGGGGCCCAAACTGGGAGGTTATCTGCCCCAAATCTGTCCCAAGTAGCACATTTGCGGGGATCCGATCAGTTACCCCCACCTCTCTCACCCCTCGCCCTGCGCCCCAGTCCACATAAATGTCAGCAACAGGCAGCGCCGGGTCAGTGCCTCCAATCCCGGAGACAGCGAGGGTTTTTCCAGGGATCAAGTCTTGGGGGGACACCATCTCAGGCCGCACCAGAGTCACCTCCGAGGCGCTGTCTCGCAGTCCTATGGTCACAGACCGGCCGACGGTGACAGGTTGGAAGCTGTCCAGGGACCTACCACCACCCCCACCCACACAATACACCTTGGGCGGCCCTTGGGACGGGGACGGAGCCGGGGCCTTGGGACGCTGAGGGCACATGGCCTTGAAGTGTCCAGGTAGGTTGCACTGGTGGCACCGTCTTGGTTCCGCCACGGGCCTGGAGAGGGGAGTTGAGGGGGACACCCCCTGCAGTCTAGGGGCAGGTGGGGCAGTCGCAGAATTCATCTTACCCCCTCTCCAGGTGCTGCTGGTGGCCGCTCTCCTGGCCTCAGGGGCCCGGTTGTTGGTGTAGTCATCGGCAAGGGCAGCTGTAGCCGTGGACCCCTTTGGCTTCTGGTCTCGGATGAACTGGCGGAGATCCTCAGGGCAGTTCCACAAGAGTTGCTCCGTGATGAACAAGTCCAGGATCTCCGGTCCGGTGGAAAGCTGCAGGCCTTGGGTCCAGTGGTCGGCAGCTCGGGCAAGTGCCCGCCGGTGGTCAGCCCAGGAGTCCTTTGGTCCCTTCTGTAGGCTCCGGAACTTCTTGCGGTAGGACTCTGGAGTGAGGTTGTACTGTTGGATCAGGGCCCGCTTGATGGTGTCGTAGCCCTGATCTGCCTCAGCAGGCAAGTCCCCAAGGATATCCAGGGCCTTACCCCTTAAACGGGGGGTCAGGTATTTGGCCCACTGGTCCTTGTCCAGATGGTGCTGCAAGCAAGTCCGTTCAAAAGCAGTCAAGAAAGAGTCCAAGTCTCCATCCTTCTCCAGCACTGGGAAGTCCTCAACACGGACCTTTGGAAGTTTGGTGTCTCGAAGGTCACGTGTGGCTGATGAGGGCCGGAGCTGAGCTAGCTGCAGCTGGTAGTCACGGTCTGCCTGTCGCTCTCGCTCTCGCTCTTCACGCGCTGCCTGCCGCTCTCGCTCCGCAGCCTCACGCTCTGCGTGCCGCTCCGCAGCCTCAGCGTCACGCGCTGCCTGCCGCTCGGCCCTGCGCTCTGCCAGGAGTTCCTTGTAGCCCTTCTGGTCTCCAGCCTGGAGAAGGGCCATAGCCATTTGAAGAAGGCTATCCGAGCCTCCCAGGCTCGGTGGAATGGCACGTGGTGATCTGCGGCACGCTGCAGAGCTAGGCGATTCACTGTCCCTTTCAGAGCGGAGGGCTGGCATCTGGCTCGTTGAGGAACCTTGGGTGAGCTCCTCCTCATCTTGTCCAGCAGTGCCAGGTTGCGCAATGTCCTCGGCAGAACGGTTTTCTGGCGTCGAGCTCCTGGAGGACTCGTGGGCAACCTCCTCATTGCTGTCCACAGCACCGTCCTCCCTCTCTTCGGCTCCTGCCTTAGCATTGGCCAGTTGCATAGCTCTGCTCCTGGTGCCATCAGCCATTCTTGCAGACTTTTGGTCACTGACACAGAACTGACACCTGATGCCTCCACACACCTTACAGTATCTGCACTCTGACACTCTAGTGTTGAGCTAGTCTGAAGACCCCAGCAGCCACAGCTGCTGCAGGCAGTCTTTAGTGTCTGGGAGTATGGGTCTCACACTCACACACACTATTATCTCGATCCCACCGCTATGCCACCAATATGTCACAAACCACCGGGGGGGTCACTCAGAAATCCCCCGCGCTGGCTACCAGTACGTCACAATCGGGGGGTAACAAGTGGGGGTCACCCCTCCTTTATACCTCCCGACCGACAGACAGAGCACGTGACGCGCTCTCTAGCGCCCCTCTTATAGTCAGGCCAATTATGGAATTGCCCGACAATAAGCAAGGAGGCCGCTATACTACTTATGCCGATTATTGAAGGGTCCCCGGTGAGAGTAAGGTATATATTCCCCCGACCTCCGCGGGCGGAATATATAAAATCTCCCCGAATCTCACTGGCCTCCCCACAATAATCCTTGGCACAATTCGCTGCCACCAACCGATTTACGGTAACTATTAGCCGAACACACAGACGTGGGATTCAAGATCGAGATAACAGAACAGCCCAAGATTAATTATATAATTTAATCAGCCTAAAGCACACTAGAAACTACAATATATACAATAGGGAATCTACAGAATATACATATGTCAGAGTACCGTTACAGATAAAGCATGGTTTACAAACAGGTATGCAATTTGATCAGTTACCTTGTGCGTCTGGCCACAGGGGGGCGCTGTAGACCAGGTTTCTAGGAACTCCCACAGATGTTTCCTACACGTGCCCCCAGCGAGAAGAACCACTGGAAAATGGCCGAAGTAGGGTTATCAACCTGGGCAAATCCAGGTCTCCTCCTACCTTCGTGACCTCACAGGGAGCACTGCTCCACCCCTGGCTTGAGTTATGGACAATATCCCAACATGGAATATGGGCCATAACTTTGCCTGGGAGCGTCGTAGGCGGACGCCAACGCTCTCATTGTGACAGTTATGAATTTAGCTACAGAACGAGGGGACTCATGACCTGTCTGCCAGTTCCCCATTGGCTGATATCACGCCTGGGGCATTTCCCAATGTCCTGCTCCCATAAAAAGGGTGTGCCGGCATCGTCCGCATGCAGAGACACCATTTTTATGGTTGCCATATTTATCGGAAATATGGCTTGCGAGATATGAACCATTTTTTACTGGAGTCGTTCTGTCTGGCTATTTCCATAGCCTTGCTAATGAGATACAACTCTTGTTACAGGGTGACGGCAGGGAGTCATCCTGTGTCCATTGTTCCCACACCACCTCATTTCCATATCACAGGACATGGCCATGGAGGTGTAAGTGGAACACTGAGAACAAGAAGGGAGGGGGCACTGCCAGGGAGTGATGAGGGATTATGACTGGAGTCATAATTCATCTTCATATCCCGGGATTTGCCTCACACTGATGATGATGTATATTATCAATGCTGCAGCCCGGTGGGGCAGATGGGCAGTCCGGGTCAGGTGGGCATGAACTAGTATAAATTCTTATACAGCAGATTTGTTGCAATAATTTCTGCGTCCTCTATGTTCAGTTGCAGAAATCCGTGCACATGGAGCAGATGATCAGTTGCAGGATGTTCTGTCTCTGTGTGTGAATTCGCCCTTATACTCTATAGTCTGGTATCTTCTCACTGAGCAGATTGTAACCTACTGATGCAAACATGAGCTATAAATCCTTCGAAAAAGTCCAGAATGGTATAGAATAAGGCCGGGGAGGGTGGGAGCGTCGCAAACTATCGGAGCGAAGTGGAATAAAATCATAAACAGCTGCATATGAGACAGTATTGAATGGCCGTCTGCATCATTAGCCAGTCCCCTGGGCTCCCGACTTATACCAGCATATGTGACAGCCATCATCTGACCCCGGCCCGTCCTCTCCTGCGCCCTGACACAATTTTACACCCAGCAGCTGAACCGACCTTCACAAAAGATCGGCCCCCTCCCCAGAAAGGGACTGGATAAAAGGTTACCAAACACTGACTGTTTTCAGATTGGGAGTCTAATGATTATCATTAATGAAGCCTGACACCGCAGTCTGTCCCTCATTGTGCTCCGGGCGCAGACCCGCTGATGGAGTCCACCGGGCCCGGCTACCTGGCACTGGGACCCCTCTGGTGAGATTTGCCAGGCACAGCTGATCCGGTGCCGAGGATTTGATTCATTAACAATATTCTTGCATGGCAAGTGTCTCTGTTCATATTTAGATTCCTCTAATACTTATTACCCCTGAATAGGACTCCATCAGAATCGCCGCGCTCCGGGTCAGCTGGCGCGGGTAATCCTCTTAAAAAATTAAGGAATACATAAGTTTATGAGTCCCCGATGTGGAGGGATCGGCTAATAAGTTTGATATAAATCTCCTATTGATTCTCACGAAACAAAAGGGGCTAATGCTCCGCACGCCTGGCGTCTTAAAGGCTCCTCACAATTAAGGATAGACGCGTTTCTCATGTGAATGTTCAGAAGACAAATTTTCACAGACAGGAGATGTCTTCCCTTAGGGATGGCTGCAGACGCGCAAGCGACACGAGGGGGCACAACTCGGATAAGCCCCCAAAATGACATAAAACAAGCTGAAGGGCTGTAGGTAAACAACGTTTAAAAGCCATGAAGGCGTCAAAGGTTTTGGGCCTCAATGAAAATTGGAAACTAGCCCCCCCCTTATTCTCCTGACGTCTGCATTTATAGCTCTCCCTTAAAGGCATTGTCCATCTCTGGGAACAGTTTGTCATATAAACATAAAGATAAAAATGTTAATGTTCTGGTGCAGAATCAACAAGTGGACACAATTGTGAAGTAGAGCGAAATTTATTGCTTATTTTAAACTTTTTTATAAAAAATAAATAACTGAAAATTGGGGCGTGCAATATCATTCATCCCCTTTAAGTTAATACTTTGTAGCGCCACCTTTTGCTGCGATTACAGCTGCAGTCGCTTGGGGTATGTGTCTATCAGTTTTGCACATGGAGAGACTGAAATTCTCGCCCATTCTTCCTTTGTAAACAGCTGGAGCTGAGTGAGGTTGGATGGAGGCGTTTGTGAACAGCAGTTTTCAGCTCTTTCCACAGATTCTCGATTGGGTTCAGGTCTGGACTGTGACTTGGCCATTCTAACACCTGGATACGGTTATTTGTGAACCATTCCATTGTAGATTTTGCTTTGTTTGGGATCATTGTCTTGTTGGAAGACAAATCTCCATCCCAGTCTCAGGTCTTTTGCAGACTCCAACAGGTTTTCTTCAAGAATGGTCCTGTATTTGGTTCCATCCATCTTCCCATCAATTGTAACCATCTTCCCTGTCCCTGCTGAAGAAAAGCAGGCCCAAACCATGATGCTGCCACCACCATGTTTGACAGTGGGGATGGTGTGTTCAGGGTGATGAGCTGTGTTGCTTTTACACCAAACATATCGTTTGGCATTGTGCCCAAAAAGTTTGATTTTGGTTTCATCTGACCAGAGCACCTTCTTCCACATGTTTGGTGTCTCCCAGGTGGCTTGTGGCAAACTTTAAACAACACTTTTTATGGATATCTTTGAGAAATGACTTTCTCCTTGCCACTCTTCCATAAAGGCCAGATTTGTGCCATGTACGACTGATTGTTGTCCTATGGACAGACTCTCCCACCTCAGCTGTAGATCTCTGCAGTTCATCCAAAGTGATCATGGGCCTCTTGGCTGCATCTCTGATCAGTCTTCTCCTTGTTTGATATGAAAGTTTGGATGGACGGCCGGGTCTTGGTAGATTTGCAGTGGTATGATACTCCTTCCATTTCAATATCCAGTTCAAAACATTAACCATGACATACAAAGCCATCCACAACCTGTCTCCCCCCTACATCTGTTACCTAGTCTCCCGGTACCTACCTGCACGCAACCTCAGATCCTCACAAGATCTCCTCCTCTGCTCCTCTCTTATCGCCTTTTCCCACAATCGCGTACAAGATTTCTTCCGTGCCTCCCCCATACTCTGGAACGCTCTACCTCAGCATATCAGACTCTCCCCTACCGTGGAAGGCTTCAAGAGGAACCTCAAGACCCATCTCTTCCAACAAGCCTACAACCTACAATAGCCCTCAGTCCAGTACACCACTGCGCAACCAGCTCTGTCCTCACCTATTGTACCATCACCCATTCCCTGTAGACTGTGAGCCCTCGCGGGCAGGGTCCTCTCTCCTCCTGTAGACTGTGAGCCCTCGCGGGCAGGGTCCTCTCCTCTTGTAGACTGTGAGCCCTCGCGGGCAGGGTCCTCTCTCCTCCTATACCAGTCTGTTTTGTACTGTTAATGATTGTTGTATGTATACCCTCTTTCACTGTAAAGCGCCATGGAATAAATGGCGCTATAAAAAATAATAATAATATGATCGCTTGCACAGTGCTTCTTGGGATTTTTAAAGTTGTGGAAATCTTTTTGTAACCAAATCCGGCTTTAAACTTCTCCACAACAGTATCATGGTCCTGCCTGTTGTGTTCCTTGGTCTTCATGATGCTCTCTGTGCTTTACACAGAACACCGAGACTATCACAGTATCACAGAGCAGGTGCATTTATACGGAGACTTGATTACACACAGGGGATTATATTTATCATCATCAGTCATTTAGGACAACATTCAGAGATCCTCAATGAACTTCTGGACTGAGTTTGCTGCATGAAAGTAAAGGGGATGAATAATATTGCATGTCCCAATTTTCAGTTATTTATTTTTTTTAAAAAGTTTAAAATAAGCAATACATTTTGTTGAACTTCACAATTGTGTCCTCTTGTTCATGATTCTTCACCAGAACATTAACATTTTTATCTTTGTTTGAAGCCTGAAATGTGGGAAAAGGTTGAAAAATTCAAGGGGGCTGAATACTTTCGCAAGGCACTGTGTGTGTGTGTGTGTGTGTGTATGTGTATACACATGTGTGTATATATATATATATATCTCGTGTATATATAAATATTTGTACTTCATGTATTTAGTGCTAAAAATCATTTTTGCAATTTAGTTTCTTTAAGAATTTAGCACCGTTTGGCTTTTACAGACTCTTATTTTTCCTGGCACATTCGACTTTGGTTATAAATCATATGAGGGAAGCTAACCCTCTCCTCCCCATTGCAACCAGTTCACTGAGTAATTCCCAGTTAACTCATTCTGCAGCAAGTAATAGAAAGTCCAGGATCAAGGCTATAGAAGGCAAATGGAGCGATGTTTAGCTAAAGATACACAAAGGGTTGTCAACCATCACTTTTTCCACTCTGCAGAGGCAGCAACTGTGAAGATAAAGCTTGGGATAATGAAGTGACCTTTGTCATCTTGGTCACTAACTATGCAGAGCGCAACAGGTGATGACAAGCTCTTCTTGACAATAGCTAAAACTGAGCAGTTAGACTTTTAGAGGATAGAGAGTATCGAATTATGTGTCTTATTCATTACTGACTTCACTCATTACTAAGAGCTGCTTTTCCATTTTTACACTCTTGGGTTAGGACAAGAGTTAAGGTTCAGGATAGGGTTATAAAAATTCATGTTACAGGGTGTGAGGGGATAACAGCGGACCGGGGCTCCTAAACTGGTCCTCAGGCTAAGGGGGCACTAGCTGTCGCTTATCCCAGAAATACTTTTGATGGTGAAGATGTCTGGGTCGCCTTCCCTGCCCTGATCTAATACCCACTCCACCCCACCCCAGGGGACAGCCGAGACAGGAGTGGTTGAACCCACAGATTTCTACAAACAGGGAAACCAAATACTGTATCACTCAGCAGGCTCACACAGAGATTAACCCTGAATCTTATCCTATGGGGCTGCAGCTATTCACCCTACTACCACGGGTTTATAGGAGTTGTAACTTTCACAACCCCAATAGGTCAGTGCATCCATTTTTCTATTAACTGTTATATCAGATAAGACCCTATTGCGCTTTTCCTCCACAGTCTCCTCTTCCCAAACAGAGATGTGAGACAATACGTGATAAGCTGGAAATAAAGAGCAGGGAGGAAATAACCAGACAATGAGAGGATTTCCACAGCACACCAGGCAGCCCACAATAAATCACCAGTAAATAGAACACAACAGCACACGGACCAGGTTAGTAAAAGCTATAGTCGGCATGGGAAGACCGATTCCTCCATCTTAAAAAGGTGAGGAGTAGCTGTGATAGGTCTCCAACAACATGTGTTCTACAAAGTAACCAGCAGGTTAGCAGATATTAACTCTTGCAATTCCGATCACTAATGAGCTCACGGCTGGTTGACACCTGAGCCGGTCTCTGCAACTCAACAGCACCAGTGAGGAGTGTCAGATTCTGCAGTGTGAACAGCGACAGATGCCGTTATAACACTTGGTGAGTTTATAGCCAGTCACTGTGTGACAATTGGTTCAATAAATAAAAATTAAAAAATAAAGTTATATTAAAATTTGATTTTGGAATTTCTGGAAAAACAGATACAAACTTGACGGTTAAAGTTCTATCAATTATATCAGTACAATACAAAATAGAATGTATAATGCAAGTAAAAATACAATGCATGTGCTTTGGGGGTAGGAGGTTCAATACTAGACTGCAGGAAAGCGACTCTGTGGGTGCTGTCACGAGTAAAGGGGTACAAAATGCTTGTCTTCCCTGGGCGCTGGCACCCCATGCTTCACCACTGCTAAGATCAAACCCAATAAATTAAGGTGAAGGAAAGTGAGTGTAAGGCCCCCGTAACACGTCCGTGAAAATCACGCACGTGTTTCACGGACGTGTAAAAGGTGCGTTTTCCCCTCCGTGTGCCGTGTTTATGGCACTACGTGTGTTCACGGAAAGCCCCGCCTTACCTGTTTCTTCCGGAGCTCTCTGTGATGCTGAATGACAGTGTCCGGACAGGCCACGCGCCGCTGACGCTGCTTCCGGCCCCCAGTGAAGAGGATGCGTTGTTCAAATTCACTAGGGGACGGATGCAGGTGACAGCCGTGGCAGAGACTGCAGGACTCGTCGAGGTGAGTATGTGTTTTTTTTATTTTTAAAATGATACGTGTGCTTCTCCGGCACGTGTCACGTTGACCCGCATCCACACTACATCCGTGTGGTACGTGTGCGGGCCGCGTGACACCCGTGCTGCCGAAGAAACACGGACATGCATCCGTGTGGAGCCCACAGGCTCACGTTTGCTCCACACGGAGGCACGGGCCAATGGCTGAACACTTGTGTGCACATAAACCCATTGATTTTAATGGGTTTGTGTGCCCGTGTCTCCGGTAAATGCGGGCACGGACCTAGCACGTACCGGAGACACGTGCGTGTGAAGGGAGCCTAATATAGAGTGAAATCGGGAGATTTATTAATATTGTCTTCAATTCGGTCTGAATAAAAATAAAAAAGTGACAGGCAGAAGGTGCAGAACATTTCTCGCTTTCTTGACCCAATAGTTTGTGCTGCAATTATAAGATGCCTCTAAGACATAACCCTTTCCTATTACTTCCAGCATCCAGTATGGCGGATCACATATCTACAGTACCTAATAAATCTGGTGCATGCAATGTATTTTTGGCACAAATTCAACTGTAATCATGACGCATTGTATATAGTAAATTTATCAATAACTAAGAAAAGATCAATATCTTAGAATTCGAATCTATATATACTTGTTTGTATATACAAAACCAAGGGGGGTATTCCAGCAACACGTCCGGTAATAAAAACAGCCTTTATTCCAAAATTCTTTTAAAATTCAAACATCAATGCGCAAAAGAGGGGGGCCATTCCCTCATACCCCTCAGGGATATTAAAACCTTACACGCTTACGCGTTTCAGACGTATTGTCCTTACTCATAGGCTTCCTGACATAATAAGGTTCCCTGTTGTGAATAAGTTTTCCAGTTTGGGGCTCCCTCTTGTGGTCAGTGCTGGCGGTGCAGTTGACTTGTGGAATGAAAGTCTCACACCTGCAGAGGACTGGATTCAGGGTCATATTGGGACTATATAACTGAGTAGTTTTTTCTTGTTACTTGCCGGTGCTCAGTGGTCTTCTGTGTGTTAAGGACATTCTGTAATAAGCCCTGCTCACTACCAGAACTCCTCTCAGATAAGTGGTCTTTGAACCTCTGCTGTTTGTTTTCCACTTTCTTGTTGTTGTTTTTTTTCTGCTTTAATACTAATGCTTGATTCCTATTTTTTCTGTGTGGAGTTCTCGGTGGAATAGGATCATTCCCTGCTGGGAATGTCTGTATACTTAGCGCCATGATTCTGCAAGGTATTGTGTTTTTCATGCTTGGTATTAATTCAGTCCCTCATCTCTATTAGTGTTTTTAAATCCCAGTAACATTTGAGTGCTGATACAGTGGGGGAGAGGTTGTGTGACCTCAGGATTTTTCCATATCAGAAGTGCTGATATTTATTAGGGGTTTTTTTTACGGTTGAAGACAGTGCTACTTCCTATCCTTTTCTATAAAGATAGTTTGGTCCTCACCTTTGCTGAATCTGTCTTTTCTGGCTTTGTATTGTGTTTTTCTATATCACAATAGCCTTTACATGTGGGGGGCTATCTATCTATCTATCTTTGGGGACTGCTCTGAGGCAGATTAGCTTTCTTATATTTCTATCTGTGAGAATATGTTGTTCTCCGGCTGTGTCGAGACGACTAGGTCATTGTAGGCTCGTCCCACGGCTACTTCTAGTTGTGTGTCAGGATTAGGTCTGCAATCCGTTAAGGTTCCAGCCATTCTGTTACCATTTGTGATTCTGCATTTTTTTGATCCTCCTCGGTCCCTGAATCATAACAGTTCCCAATATCTATCATCCTAGGAATATATCAGATTGATGGAGTTGGATGGTGGCAGATAGAGAGTCCAGGGTACCGCCACCACCATACAAGGAGTACTGAAAACATACCATCATAAGGTGCTGGAATAAGAATCTCACTGGGATACTGAACATCCTCGGAATTATCATAATAGGTGGGTAAGGGTATGTTCACATTTCCATTGTTTTAAATCCGTCAGGGCCGTCGTATTTTAGATGTCAACTGATGCAACAGATGTGTTATTTCACAGGATTGTGTTCACTGGAATCCTGTGGAAAAAAACTGATCTGTCGCATCCGTTATATCCGTTGTACGTCCATTTGACGGATCCGTCGTGATCCGTTTGTGTTTGGGACAGCCCAATGGGTGTGCCAAACGTGCTGGGCATGCTCAGTAGAGCATGACGGAATCCAGCACTGGATTCCGTTGTGTGATGGATTACAGTGAAATCCTGCACCATAGACATCCATTATAGCTCTTGACGGATTGCGACGGACACCTGCGGAGTACGTTTTTTTGCCGCTCCAAAAAACATTACATTGTGCGTTCATACCGCCCGACAGTCAGTCATTCCACGACTGATCTATCACGTGGCAGATGCAATGCAAGGCCATACGTCGCAATCTGTTGGCGATACGTCGCAATCTGTTGTTAATACAAGTCTATGGGGAAAAAACGGAGTCCTGCAAAATATTTTGCAGGATACCGTAATTTCTCAAGGCGACGGATTGTGACTGATGCAAAACAACGGAAGTGTGAATGTAGCCCAAGTCAAGGTGTAGCACTATGGACACAGCGATCCATGCAGCCTTATAGGTTTAATGGTTCAACACTGCCCTCTGCTGGCCAAACACAGAATAGGTGCAAGACCATTAGTAACTTAGGAATCCAAAACTGTAGGATTGGTTCCCGATGGAAGGTTTTAGGGAGACAGACCTGTAGCAGACAAAAGAAGAGGAAGAGGAGTGAAAAGTGCAGGAGCCAACCGGCAAGGCAGTTCTGGTATGACGGAGAAGCAACGCGTAAACGTGCAGACCGGAGGGCTGAAGGAGGTCCCACCTGCAGAAGGTTTGAGCGGCAGAGAGATGACTCCGGGTGATACTGGAACAGGTAGTTCACAAGTTCTGCACCCTTGCACCATCCAGAAATACCCGTAAGACCCCCGCACTGTCCAGCAATACCCTCAAAACTCCTGCACCGTCCAGCAATATCCTCCAGACCCCAACTACGCCCATCAAAACCCTGACTTCGCCTGTCAAGATCCCCAGACTGGACTACATGGTGAAGCCGCGGATGTCGCCAGTCAAAACAGCCATCCGTGGGTGACCTGACTTTGCCGGGCTGTTGCTTCCTGCCCGACCATGCGGTACTTAATGCGGGGACTGTATTGATAGTGGTTTGAGACGAGAAGTGAAGGGTCTGAAGACTACGGACAGTGGCCCTGACATTTCTATACTGTTTCCCGCAAGAATTAATGTGCTTATCTCTTGCCCCTGTGGCTGCGTTTCATGAGCTACTGTGTTGTTACTTTCTAGTGTCCCCAGAAAATGAACTATTTCTCCCTTGTGATATCATTTCCTTGCTTCTGTTTCCCTAGTCTGGTCAGTAAATTAATAAATTGAGTTACCACTGCTCCTCCTTCTCTGTGCGCTGCATTTTACCCTGCTCTTACAGAGGTCCAAACATTTAAAAATCCTTCCTTAAAGGCGCTTTATACGCAACGACATCGCTAACAAGATGTGTCGCGGGTGGAGGGGGGACGCGCTCGCCACGCTCGAGCAGCGCTCCTCGCCCGGAAGTGAAAAGGGATAATTTGTTTGGGGAGAGAGTTCGTGACGCCACCCACGGGACGTGGTGATCATGGCACCACCGCTGCTGGTGACGGGGATCCCGGGAGAGATGGCAGGGAGCAGCGAGGATGTTGTCCCCTCCGTGGGTAGGGGGTTGGTGATCCCGGGGCCCGGTGGTGTAACGGGGAGGCTGGATGGCTGGGGTGCAGGGACTGCGCGGCGCGGTGCCGGACGGCACTGGTGTACTCACTCAGGCAATCACTGACAGTCTCTGGTAAACCAAAACGGCCGGATGGACGGGTCCCGCAGCCGGCTGCAGTGTTGTTGTGCTCTCCCCGGATGGCTGATGGTGGCTGTCTTTCCCTGCACCTTTTAGAATGTTCTGACTCCTGTGGTTGCCCACCGGTAGTCCGCTCCCCGGCGTATAGGTGCCGTAGGAGCCCGTTTTGCCCGCAGGCGCTGGCCCTTGGATCTCTAGCCTGTGGCGGTCGCTGTATATCCTCACGGTGTGGACTGTTGCCTTCTGTCGGGACTTGGTTGTTGGGAAACCGCTGGGGTTCCTGTCACACTCGGATTTGACTATTGAAAGCGATCCAAGCATGGCCCTGCCCATGTGCTTAGCTTCACTCCGCTCCCCGGTTTGTTACCGGCGGGCCAACGCCCGACCCCGGTCCTTACGGCTTCGCAGAGTTCCACCAACTCCTGCAGACGGCCACCACCATCTGCCAACCTTGCTGTCAGTTCCTGGGCTCCTACCCAGACACCTGAAGTGTTTACTCCTCTCACTTCCACCTCCAAAACTGATCTGACACTTTTCCCGCCTCCAGGCCTGTGAACTCCTCGGTGGGTGGGGCCAACTACCTGGCTCCGCCCCACCTGGTGTGGACATCAGACCTTGGAGGGAGGCAACAAGAGTTTTTGATTAACTTTTGTAACTGTCTAGGGTGGGGGGTGTGTATGTTGGTATGTATGTGACTACCTGGCTAATTCGGGGGTGTCACAGATGTCGTTGGGGTCACGGAATTCATGACGCACATCCGGCCCCATTAGCGACGTCATTGCGTGTGAAACGAACGACCGTTAACGATCAAAATTACTCACCATATCGTTGATCGTTGACACGTCATTCTAATCCCAAATATCGTTGCTGTTGCAGGACACAGGTTGTTCGTCGTTCCTGCAGCAGCACACATCACTACGTGTGACACCCCAGGAACGAGGAACAACATCGTACCTGCGGCCGCCGGCAAATGAGGAAACAAGGAAGTGGGCGGGATGTTATGGCCGCTCATCTCCGCCCCTCCACTTCTATTGGGCGGCCGCTTAGTGACGCCGCTGTAACGCCAAACGAACCTCCCCCTTAGAAAGGAGGCGGTTCGCCGGCCACAGCAACGTCGCTAGGCAGGGAAGTATAGTGTGACGGTTCCTAGCGATGTTGTGCACCACGGGCAGCGATTTGCCCGAGACGCACAACCGACGGGGGCGGGTGCTTTCACCAGCGACATCGCTAGTGATGTCGCTGTGTGTAAAATGGCCTAAAAAGCTTGAAATTGACCCATCTTTAGAGAGCAGTAGAGGTCTGGTTTTCTATGACAAATGTTGAGATAAATCACCTAATGATTTGCAATACCTGACACAAGTAGAGATTTGCTGCTGATTCTTAAAGATCCTTGGAATGATCATCTAAAAAAATTTTGAGCGTGGAGTAAAAGCTAATGAGACTAACAAATATCAGTGTGGGGGAGTACATGACACTATCACATATACTTAAAATCACTGAAATAAAGAAAATGGGCCGTCAAAACTGTAGATGTCTATTACGGTCACCCAGGGTCCGGGAGTGGACACATCTGGTCGTACACCGGACTCCCCTAGAGGAGCTAACCTGTAGCGAACCCCTATACAGGTGCAGTCTCAGGGGTCTAAATGAACGACAGCCAGGACCAGTGGTGTCGGCCTTTACAGACTGGTTAAGTCTCTTAATGCCCGGTGCTGGTGTGATCAGTCGTGGCAGCACAGAGGTGGTAGCTCGGAAGTGTCAGCACGATGGTGGTGGCTCAGATGTGGTAGCATGGAGGTGGTGGCTCAGATGTGGCAGCAAGGAGGTGGTGGCTTGGAAGTGGCAGCACGGAGGTAGTGGCTTGGAAGTGGCAGCACGAAGGTGGGGGCTTAGACGTGGTAGTAACAAGGTGGTGGCTCAGACGTGGCAGTATAGAGGTGGTGAATCAGACGTGGCAGCACGGAGGTGATGGTAGAAAGCAGGCTCTAGGATGAGACACAGGTTAGAAATACGTAACTGGAATGAGGACAATGAAAGCATTACTAGACACAGTAGCGTAATGGGACCTGAGAACTAGCAACACACTAATGAATAGGCAATGTTGCTCAGGCGTCTCCCCTAAGAGGTGGCAGACTTAAATACCTTAGAGGTAATAGGTGGCCTCAGGGATCACTTCCAGGTAATGGGACGCCAGCACTTTAACCTCTTCACGACACATGATATACTGGGTACATCATGGATCGTGTCAGGGTAATCCCCGCCGGCTGCCGCACATGTCAGCTGATTTGAACAGCTGACATGTGCAGCTATCAAGCATGGGTGGATCCACGATCCACTCACGCCTGTTAACCCCTTGCATCTCGATTTTAAAATGTCACAGCGCGATGTAACAGTGAGTCGCGGTAAGCATTCACTTAACTGGGTCCATCGGAAGTCACGTGACATAATCACGTGGAGCCGATGGTTGGCAGAGCGCCGTGTGTGAGAGGAGAGCAGTGTTTGTACTGATCAGAGCTGTGTAGCTGTGATCTACAGAAATGAATCAGTGATCAAACTGCTGATCCTTACACTGTGTGCAGAATTATTAGGCAAATGAGTATTTTGATCAGATGATACTTGTTATACATGTCATCCTACTCCAAGCTGTATAGGCTTGAGAGCCAACTACCAATAAAGTAAATCAGGTGATGTGCCTCTCTGTAATGAGGAGGGGTGCGGTGTAATGACATCAACACCCTATATAAGGTGTGCTTAATTATTAGGCAACTTCCTTTCCTTTGGCAAAATGGGTCAGAAGAGAGATTTGTCGAGCTCTGAAAAGTCCAAACTTGTGAGATGTCTTGCAGAGGGATGCAGCAGTCTTCAAATTGCCAAACTTTTGAAGCGTGATCACCGAACAATCAAGCGTTTCATGGCAAATAGCCAACAGGGTCGCAAGAAGCGTGTTGGGCAAAAAAGGCACAAAATAACTGCCCATGAATTGAGGAAAATCAAGCGTGAAGCTGCCAAGATGCCATTTGTCACCAGTTTGGCCATATTTCAGAGCTGCAACGTTACTGGAGTATCAAAGAGCACAAGGTGTGCCATACTCAGGGACATGGCCAAGGTAAGGAAGGCTGAAAAACCACCACCTCTGACCAAGAAACATAAGAGAAAACGTCAAGACTGGGCCAAGAAATATCTCAAGACTGATTTTTCAAAGGTTTTATGGACTGATGAAATGAGAGTGACTCTTGATGGACAGATGGATGGGCCAGAGGCTAGATCAGTAAACGGCAGAGAGCTCCACTCCGACTCAGACGCCAGCAAGGTGGAGGTGGGTTCTGGTATGGGCTGGGATCATCAAAGATCAACTTGTGGGACCTTTTCAGGTTGCGGATGGAGTGAAGCTCAACTCCCAGACCTACTGCCAGTTTCTGGAAGACAACTTCTTCAAGCTGTGGTACAGGAAGAAGTCAGTATCATTCAAGAAAAACATGTTTTTCATGCAGGACAATGCTCCATCACATGCATCCAACTACTCCACAGAGTGGCTAGCCAGTAAAGGTCTAAAAGATGAAAAAATAATGGCCCCCTTGTCCACCTGATCTGAACCCCATAGAGAACCTGTGGTCCCTCATAAAATGTGAGATCTACAGGGAGGGAAAACAGTCCACCTCTGGGAACAGTGTCTGGAGGCTGTGGTGGCTGCTGCACGCAATATTGATCGTAAACAAATCAAGCAATGACAGAATCTATGGATGGTCGGCTGCTGAGTGTCATCAGAAAAAAAGGTGGCGATATTGGGCACTAAGTTTTTGGGGGTTTATTTTTGCATGTCAGAAATGTTTATTTCTAAATTTTGTGCAGTTATATTGGTTTACCTGGTGAAAATAAACAAGTGAGATGGGAATATATTTGTTTTTTTCTACGTTGCCTAATAATTCTGCACAGTAATAGTTACCTGCACAAACAGATATCCTCCTAAGATAGGCAAATCTAAAAAAACCCCACTCCAACTGCCAAAAATATTAAGCTTTGATATTTATGAGTCTTTTGGGTTGATTGAGAACATAGTTGTTGATCAATAATAAAAAAAATCCTCTAAAATACAACTTGCCTAATAATTCTGCACACGGTGTATACTGCTCTAGGGGGTCTAGTACAATAAAATATAAGTTTTAAAAAATGTAAAAGTTCAAATCGCCCCATTGAAAATGAAAGGATTAAAAAATATACCCATATTTGGTATTGACACGTTCAGAAATGCCCAATCTATCCAAATATAAAATCAATTAATCTGATCGGTAAATGGCGTAGCGGCAGAAAAATTCCAAATGCCCAAATTATGTTTTTTAGTTGCTGCAAATTTTGCCAAAATGCGATAACAGGCGATCAAAATAGCACTTCTGAGCAAAAATGGTACCATTAAAAACGACGGCTCAAAACGCAAAAATATAAGCCATCACTGAGCCATATATACTGAAAAATGAGAACGCTATGGATCACTGAATATGGCGCACAAGGTGTGGGGGGGTTTTGCCACAAACTTCTGAATCTTTTTTAACCCCTTAGATAAAAGTACACCTTTACATGTTTGGTGTCTACAACCTCGTACCAACCTGAGATGTCACACCGTCACATCAGTTTTACCATATAGTGAACACTGTGAATAAAATATCCCAAAAACCATTAGGAAATAGCCCTTTTTTTTATTTTTTTCCGCACTTGGAATTTTTTTGCCGTTTTTCAGTACATCATATAGTAAAACTAATGGTTTCCTTCAAAAAGTACTCTTTTAGGACTCTCTAGTGCCAATGGAGAGAGTGGACGGTCATGTGATCACAAGTATGAGATGCTTATATTTCTGGCCACATTCAGACTAGACGTGCCTAGCCTGACTCCATTCATTTTCATTGAGCGAGGCCATGCATGTCTAGTCGGCACATAACCACATGTATGTCAATCGCATACTTGCAGCTTCATAACCGCCCATTCCCACTGCCGGCGCCAGAGAATCCTGACAGTGTGCAGTGTGCGTGCTGTGAGAACTCAGAAGTCTGCAGTCACATAGAGTGACACACAGTGACTGCAGATTTTCATCTCAAATCTGCACAAGCCCTTTACTTAGGATTGGGCTACATTGCTTAATTTTCTAACAGCTTATTTTTTTGCTTTTTATTTTGGAAATTTTAGAATAACCTACTTGCAATAAAATTGAGTTATGATCTTTAGGCTATGTCCGCACTTTGCTTTTTTACCTGCTTTTTTGCTACTTTTCCAACTGCAGCGTTTTAATGCCAAAATGCATGCGTTCTGCTTTTCAGCAAAGTCTATGGGAATTGGGTTTCTTGTCCGCACTATGCTGTTCAAAACGCTGTGTTTTTGTGGCAGAAATTTGGGCAAAAACTCAGCTTTAGGCTATGTGCGCACTTTGCGTCGAGGTACTTGCAGTTCAACACGCAAATGGCAAAAACAAATGACATGCTGCTTCTTTAAAAAGCAGAATTTTGCCCAAATTTCTGCCACAAAAACAGTGTTTTGAACTGCATAGTGCGGACAAGAAACCCAAATTCCCATAGACTATGGTTGAAAAGCAGAACGCATGCATTTTGGCATTAAACGCTGCAGTTGAAAAAGCAACGAAAAAGCAGGTAAAACGCAAAGTGCGGACACAGCATTAAACGCTGCAGTTGAAAAAGCAGCGGAAAAGCAGGTAAAAAAGCAAAGTGCGGACACAGCCTTACTGTCTTAGATAAAAATCAAGGCCCAGACCAATAATTTGTAACTCACTGTCAGGATTCAGCTCTGCTTCTGGTTCCAGCAGTCATCACATGGCCGCTTCACTCATATGTGATTTTCTTACTTGTATGTGACATCCGGCTTTTCTTTTGTCTTTGAACGTCGAGAGAATTACTAAGAGCAGCTCATCATCACGTGACTAAAGCGGGCTTTACACGCTACGATATTGCTAGCGATATCGTACGCAAAAGCACCCGCCCCCGTTGTGCATGCGAAATCGTGTGATTGCTGCCACAGCGAACATTATCGTTACGGCAGCGTCACACGCACTTACCTGGTCGGCGGCGTCGCTGTGACTGCCGAACAATCCCTCCTTCAAGGGGGAGGGACGTTCGGCATCACAGCGACGTCACCGCAACGTCACTAAGCGGCCGGCCAATCAAAGCAGAGGGGCGGAGATGAGCGAGTCGTAACATCCCGCCCACCTCCTTCCTTCCGCATTGCGGCCGGCGGCAGGTAAGGAGATGTTCCTCGCTCCTGCGGTGTCACACATAGCGATGTGTGCTGCCGCAGGAGTGATGAACCACCTGGATTAACAACCCTTACCGATTTTTGAGTTTGGGACGACCTCTCCATGGTGAACGATTTTCACCATTTTTGAGGTCGCTGGTCAGTGTCACACGCTGCGATATCGTTAATGACGCCGGATGTGCGTCACTAACAACGTGACCCCGACGATAAAACATTAACAATATTGTAGTGTGTAAAGCCCCCTTTAGTGTGCAAATCACATATGAATAATTGGTCACATGGTAGGGGGGGCGCCAAACTGAATTCTTGACCTGGGTGCTGGAAAGCCTAGATACACCTCTGGGGAACAGGGAATCTTTGTTTCGGATTAGCTGGCAGGTGACATTGGCATTTGACTGGGGACGAATTGTAGTGACGTTATGCACTGCTCAATGCTTACACGCTGAGGTCAGTTGCCGGCACCAGAAAAAAACACTGTGCACCCGGGGAGCGGAGGGAAGGTGAGTAGAAGCTTTTTATTATTATGTTTGTGTGCTGCATAACGGGATGACAATTTAACAGGATGGGCCAATGATGAGGTACATATATACCAGGATGGGCCAAGGTTGGGTATCATATATACCAAGATGGGGGGCATATATACCAGGATGAGGGGCATGTATACCAGGATGGGCCAATGATGGGGTACATATATACCAGAATTGGGGACATGTATACCAGGATGAGGGAAAATGTATATCAAGATGGGAGACATGCATACCATGATGGTGACCTATATACCAGAATGGGGGACATGTATACCTGGATGGGGACATATATACCAGGTTGGGACACATGTATACCAGGATTAGGGACTTGTATACCAGGATGGGCCAAGGATGGGGATCATATATACCAGGATAGGGGACATGTATACCAGGATACGCCCAGGATGGGGGACATATACAGTTAGGTCCAGAAATATTTGGACAGTGACACAATTTTCGCGAGTTGGGCTCTGCATGCCTCCACATTGGATTTGAAATGAAATCTCTACAACAGAATTCAAGTGCAGATTGTAACGTTTAATTTGAAGGTTTGAACAAAAATATCTGATAGAAATTGTAGGAATTGTCACATTTCTTTACAAACACTCCACATTTTAGGAGGTCAAAAGTAATTGGACAAATAAACCAAACCCAAACAAAATATTTTTATTTTCAATATTTTGTTGCGAATCCTTTGGAGGCAATCACTGCCTTAAGTCTGGAACCCATGGACATCACCAAACCCTGGGTTTCCTCCTTCTTAATGCTTTGCCAGGCCTTTACAGCCGCAGCCTTCAGGTCTTGCTTGTTTGTGGGTCTTTCCGTCTTAAGTCTGGATTTGAGCAAGTGAAATGCATGCTCAATTGGGTTAAGATCTGGTGATTGACTTGGCCATTGCAGAATGTTCCACTTTTTTGCACTCATGAACTCCTGGGTAGCTTTGGCTGTATGCTTGGGGTCATTGTCCATCTGTACTATGAAGCGCCGTCCGATCAACTTTGCGGCATTTGGCTGAATCTGGGCTGAAAGTATATCCCAGTACACTTCAGAATTCATCTGGCTACTCTTGTCTGCTGTTATGTCATCAATAAACACAAGTGACCCAGTGCCATTGAAAGCCATGCATGCCCATGCCATCACGTTGCCTCCACCATGTTTTACAGAGGATGTGGTGTGCCTTGGATCATGTGCCGTTCCCTTTCTTCTCCAAACTTTTTTCTTCCCATCATTCTGGTACAGGTTGATCTTGGTCTCATCTGTCCATAGAATACTTTTCCAGAACTGAGCTGGCTTCATGAGGTGTTTTTCAGCAAATTTAACTCTGGCCTGTCTATTTTTGGAATTGATGAATGGTTTGCATCTAGATGTGAACCCTTTGTATTTACTTTCATGGAGTCTTCTCTTTACTGTTGACTTAGAGACAGATACACCTACTTCACTGAGAGTGTTCTGGACTTCAGTTGATGTTGTGAACGGGTTCTTCTTCACCAAAGAAAGTATGCGGCGATCATCCACCACTGTTGTCATCCGTGGACGCCCAGGCCTTTTTGAGTTCCCAAGCTCACCAGTCAATTCCTTTTTTCTCAGAATGTACCCGACTGTTGATTTTGCTACTCCAAGCATGTCTGCTATCTCTCTGATGGATTTTTTCTTTTTTTTCAGCCTCAGGATGTTCTGCTTCACCTCAATTGAGAGTTCCTTAGACCGCATGTTGTCTGGTCACAGCAACAGCTTCCAAATGCAAAACCACACACCTGTAATCAACCCCAGACCTTTTAACTACTTCATTGATTACAGGTTAACGAGGGAGACGCCTTCAGAGTTAATTGCAGCCCTTAGAGTCCCTTGTCCCATTACTTTTGGTCCCTTTAAAAAGAGGAGGCTATGCATTACAGAGCTATGATTCCTAAACCCTTTCTCCGATTTGGATGTGAAAACTCTCATATTGCAGCTGGGAGTGTGCACTTTCAGCCCATATTATATATATAATTGTATTTCTGAACATGTTTTTGTAAACAGCTAAAATAACAAAACTTGTGTCACTGTCCAAATATTTCTGGACCTAACTGTATACCAGAATGGGGGACATGTATACCAGGATGGGCCCAGGTTGGGGATCATATATACCAGGATTCGGGACCTGTATATCAAGATGGGAGACATGTATACCAGGATGGTGACATATATACCAGAATGGGGGACAAGTATACCTGCATGGGGACATATATACCAGGTTGGGAGACATGTATACCAGGATTAGGGACATATATACCAGGATGGGCCCAGGGTGAGGATCATATATACCAGGATAGGGGACATGTATAGCAGGATAGGCCCAGGATGGGGAACATATATACCAGGATGGGCCCATAATGGGGACATACATACCAGGATTATAGACATGTATACCAGGATGGACATCATGTATACTAAAATTGTCCACATGTCTACCAGGATAGAAGACATATATACTTGGTAGGGGCCCAAGATGGGGGACATTAGTGCAGAATTGGGGGGCATTACCCTCATAACAGTATCAGCAGCATTTTCCTCCCCCCATAACAGTGCATCATAACCACATTTTTTGCTTAAAATCTTTTTTCCCCATTTTCCGCCTCTAAAACCCTTTATAGTCGGTGCGTCTTACAGTCCTAAAAATCCGGTAATTGGGTCTTGTACTTACACGGCCATCATCTGCAGCTCTCCCGGCAGACATTCCATAGTTTTGGTGTCCTCTAAATCTAAAAATCTAACAACCTAAAACTTTTCTAAAACTTTTTTTACTAAGTATATAATAGAATATTTGATCTTACATTCCAAAAAGGCACAAAGGGTTTGGAGATATATAAATCTGAATATATAAGTTAATTATTTTTATATTGGGGGGGAGGATAGTCTTGTAGTTACACCACCATATTATCTGCAGCTCTCCCGGCAGTCATTCTATATTTTTGGTGTAATCGAAATCAAAAACTTTCCGAAAACTTTTCTTTACTGTGTATGAGTTAAAATATTTGTCTTTACTTTCCGTAAAAGGCCCCATGAGTTTGAGGTTTGGGTAGAAGATGGACAGATGTTGCCTGGAACAAAAGCCGCGTCCCCTGTACCAATTTGTAGAGTATGGCGCGAGATCACAGCCGAGACTCCCACCAACGTGTCTCTTTCCAAACACCTGTATTAGCTATGTGTCAGTGTGAGAGCAATGCTGTTAGACAAGTGGTAATCCCATAATCTCATCATTTGCATACTCCTCATTAGCTGATTAGTCCTGAACGAGCCCCATTCCTTGGCCCATCCCGCCTGGGTGGCTGAGTAAATGAACTTACATGGGGGGGAAAGCAAGACCTGCATGTGTGGAAGGGGATTAGAATTTGTGTGAACTGTTTGTTGCTATATTCTCCAGACTGGATCGCAGTAATTGGATAGGTGGAGCAATGGTGGATCCATTGGTTTGGTATTTGCACAGGACAGACTTAATTTTGTTTCCTCAGCTCCCCGGCTTTTGTTTGGCGCCATGCTTTGTCTCTTCGAGCCCTTAGCACCTCTGTGTTTTGGGCACGCTAAGACGATTCTGCTACATAAGAAAAGAAACCAGGAGATTTGGGCAGCAATGTAACACTCAAGCCGGTCTCGAGTGCCACTTGAGATGAGAGTAATCATCTTAGGCCGAGAGTAAGAAGAGAATGCCGATGAGGAATGGGCTCCATAAACACCTCCGTGCTCCATACAAGAGGTTTATTTGATGGCTACGTTGGGATTTAGCAATCCCCGGCATCAAACAATCCCGCCGCCTACTTACAAGGGAAACTGAATACTTTGTAAAAGTTTGTTGGGCTCAGGACACATTGTTCCCCATGGGGTATTTTCATGCAGAAGAACTAAGTCAGCTCCGCGGCCCGCACTGTTTAAGCAGCTGTAGCCATCGTTGGCCTCCAGAAGTCTGATCACCAGCTAAGCCTCTCTTGGGGCTAGCTCTGGTTTTGTTCCTTATGTTGGTTTATCGGTACAGATCAGGCCATTTTGTTGGAAATTCTTGTAGTCTTTTTATATGCGAGGCTCTGAATTTAGATTACATGACAAGAAACCCCAAGCAAGGTTAATGGAATGGTATCCTCCTTTCATGACAATGGCATCCATTAGTAGATGGGTGTATGCATGGGGGCGAACAAATTGATGAGGGTTTTTTTTTTAATAATCTGAATATATGTTGCTCCCAGGGATATGGGGTACTCGGGCAGTATGTGTCTTGGGAATGTCACGGTGGTGGCTGAAACGCCCACGCCGGGGCTTGCAGGGCTCTCACGGTCACCGGGCCGGTGGTATTCGGGGTCAGGCTGTGAGTGGCCCGACCCGGCTTCCGTGACCCCCGGCGGGTTTCAATAAAAGGAAAGTCCGACCGTCAGTCCGGTGTTACAAGGGGGATGGAAGGATGGTAACGGGGTTCCTGGAGACCTTGCCATCACTCTCCCCCCAGGAAACGGTATGGGACGGGGATGGGGGATGCTTGCAGCGCCACCCGTGGTTTGCGACCAGGTGTTCAGCCGCCGCTGTGCAGTTTCTCTCTGGGGCAGGTGTTACGGGAAGCCGGATGGAATCGCTCCCCATGGGTGGAGCGGGGTGGCCCCGGGAGGTTTATGAGGCCCAGGGCAACAGTCCTCAGGGACACCGGGGGCACAGGGCGGCGGCATTACTCACAGCAGTCACGGAGTGCGGTTCCAGTTGTTCTTTATTTAAAGTCCGTTCCACATCGCACCCGGGTGCTGGTCCTCGCCGCCTGTAGCCTTTGGTCGGTCCTGGGCAGGTAGGAGGAAGGGGCCGGTGGAGTGATCTGGGGGTCCCTCTCTCTTTCGGTGCGATAATGCTATCCTCGTGGCATGGAGCATCTTGGGGACCCGTCGCCATTCTCTCTGTCTCTCTCATCCCCGGTAGCGGACAACACACAAACCGCTACCGGGTACAACTTTCTCCAGGGATCCCCAGTCCTCAGCTCCATTCCACTCCTCTAGGTGTTATCAGCCCTGGTCTCGTGGCATCTCCTCAGCAGGAGCTCTCCTGTGTAAGTCTGCACTCCTCTGCAGCCCCTGACGTCCTGACAAACTTTCTGTGTGTTCTGCACTAAACTCACTCCTATTCAGGCCCCCCTCCCCTTGGTTGTCATGGGGACCTGCCTGTGTCCAGCCACCTGCTCATTAAGGAGACAGGATGAGTCATGGACTCAAAACTTCATGCTGCAAAAGCTATTAACTCCTTCCTGCCAGTGTGATATGTGTGTGTGTGTGTGTGTGTGTGTGTGTGTGTGTGTGTGTGTGTGTGTGTGTGGACTTCACTCCTCCTGCCCGGAAAAAAATGGGGTAACATTTAATACCCTGTAACAATCCGTTTACAGGGGCGTTACAGTGGCCGTTGCCCGGTTCCATGCCCTGGGCCCTTTTTGTAATGGGAGTATATTTACAAGGGATTAGGTTAGTGTTCATATGCGACGCCACTTGCGGTGTTGCGGCTATAGGTATGGAGCCGCCGCTGCAGAATGTCACTACTGGGGCTAGTGTTAATTGCAGCCTGGATGGTAGGCCCTCTGCAAGCAGAGCCGGGCCCCAAAGGATGGGTGATGTGATTGGCGTCGGAAGAAGGTAGACCACACAGAGGTATAGTGCAACTTGTTTTTACTCACTGCTGGTTGGTGGTAACTGGTTACCCGAAGCAAGCTGGTTTCACCTCCAAGGCCCCTTCGTCCCAGTGGCAGTTTAGTAATCTGGTACCTTCTTCTCCTGCACCTGTCTCTGGTAAATGGGTCCCCGTGGCATAGAGCAACTGGGGGTCCTCGTCCAGTGGTTTGTCTACTTCTGTCCGCCTGACATTAGCGTTAACCCTGTGGGGTTGGAGTCTCTGGTCCTGTCCCCGGTTCTCCCTTTGCTACTGAGTCTTCGGATTTTTAGGGTCAACAAGGTCCTTTATGGTCCCCTTGCTGTGCAGGTGTTAACAGGTCGGCTTGGAGCTCTTTCCTGTCGTAGGGTCCTGTACCCCGTCGGTGCGTAGTTCCGGGAGCACTCCACCGTACTCCACCGGTAACTACTCTCCTGGGTACCAGGTTACCGTTAACCTGAGTCAGAACGTATCCTCACGTCCACCTTCACTCCTCTCCTCCTCTGACACTCTCTACTGTCTGCCCCTCCCACCTGGTCAACTAGTGGACTGGACTGGCTCCACCTCTAGGCGGCCATCCATTGGTCCGACTCTAGCTATGTATCATTGTATGGGGGGGGATTGTTGGGGAAAACTGGGATTACGTGGGTTTTTGTTGTTACCAGCACTGGTCTCCCGGGGCCCTAGCGGGTAGGCCCCTCATCCTTGTGGGGATGCAGAACCTTGAAGCACCCTGATGGCTTCAGGGGCGCTACATATACATCTCCAGTAGGATGTCGTCAGTCAGTGGAAATGTAGCCATAACTTATCAAAGATGACCACATTAAAAAGGGTTCTACCATCTTGAAACCTGTTTTATAAAAAGCAACCTGTTGGTGATCAGCTCATTCCTTTTGTGAACCCTGGTCTACAGCATCCATACCCATCATAGGGCATGTGGACAGGGGTTTTCATAAAGTATTTGTATTCTATTGTTACCAATCATGGCTCCAGTGCAGACGTCTCTGCTTCCCTCCTTGTCCACCCAGCTCCTTCTGTTCCTCTGTGTGCTGGTTTACCATAATAACCCAGCACACACCTCTGTGGTCACACTCCTGAGCTTTATAGGCCAGCTTAGGTGGTAACACTTCTCCCAAGTATTGCTTTTTATGATGTGCTACCCTTTACTAGGCCTTCTATTTTGCTGTGCAACATTGCTGGGCTGTGCAACTTTGGGCTCTGCTACATTGCTGGCCTGTGCAACTTTGCTGGGTCCTTTAACATTGATGGTCTCTGCAACTTTTCTGGACTCTGCAACTTTGCTGGACTCTGCAACTTTGCTGGACTCTGCAACTTTGCTGGACTCTGCAACTTTGCTGGACTCTGCAACTTTGCTGGACTCTGCAACTTTGCTGGACTCTGCTACATCGCTGGGCTGTACAACATCAATAGTGAGTCACCTGACCTACGCAACTCTTCTACATTTATAGAGATCCACAACATCTAAAGGGATTCATCTAACCTATTCAACTCTGCTATATTATAGAGATCCACAACATCTGCAGAGTCATCTGACCAACTCAACTCTGCTACTTCGCTGGACTCTGCTACACCAGTGAGTTTCCTGATCTACTGAACTCTGCTACATTGCCAGGCTTTTCTGCTATGCTCTATTGTGCTGTTCATCATCTACTGACCTGCTCAACTTTGCTACATTGTCCTGTTTCATCGCGGAATCTTCTGATTTACCCAACTCTGCTACAGCCCCTAGTTTTTTCTACTGTGCTGTATTCTGGACTTTGCTTTTTTGTCTCTCTTTGGTTAGTCTCCAAAATGTATGACTGTTTGCCCTCCCGTACCTGTATGTAACAAAAGCTACATTGCTGTTCCAGATGTGTTGCATGATGGAAACCAGTGTCTTCACCCCCTTGGTACAAGATGGAACCACTATCCGAACAGCTGGACCTCTGGGATCAGCCCACCCTGAATTGATTACCCCTTTTATTATTTTTCCACCATAGCATAGAGCTGTACTAAATGCGGCTAATTCATCAACTATTTCTTGTACTGCCAACTGAAAAGGACAAAAGTTTATATGTTTATAAATGCAAACTGTGCCCTCCCCTACAAAATTGCAATTTCAGATGCACAATTTTTGGCTGCTGAAAGCACAGTTTAAGGTCCTTAACATGATTAGGGCTTAAAATAAGGGGGCAACTCTATTGTTTTACATTTATTTATATAATATTGCAATCGTCATATTATATAGCACTGTGCTGATTTTGCCCTTCTGCCCAGTTAATTCTTCTCTTTTCCATTAGGTCTATGAAATTGCAATTGAAATCAGACTAGCTGAATCCCTCTGAGCTCTATGTGGAAGCAGGACATCTCTTTTCCTTTCATGAGTCATCAAGAGAACTACAAAGTGTATACAGTGACCTAAATTTGTAGAAGCATTAGCAAAAGTCAGTGAACACATGATAATTGGATGTCTGCCACTACAGTAGAGTTTCTGGGTTCACGCAGATCCAATTCTATTCTGCCAGTGACTTCACTCACAATATCTTTTATGGATGGGCCCAGGCATCGATGTGTTATCTGAGTATTCAGTCACCCCCTGTATTCCAGGAGTCACTCATCTGTCTATTCACCTCTCCATCAAACTCCTGCCTGCTATTCAACAATTTGCAACTACTTTCCAGCTCAGTCTTGTGAATCCTGATGCTATTGAAATCTGAACTCTTCTGCTATTGGTACCTGTGACCGGACTCTTCAGCTACTACTGGTGCTGTTCACACTAATGCCTTACACGCTGGCTACCTGAATATCATTTGTCTATACTTGCTTGCAGTGAAGAGCTCTACTATTCATCACTGCTGCTCTACAGTTAACCATTTGTATACTGCAACATCCTGATTTCCATTCGTATAATTCAGGATGAAACTCAGGATCAGTACAGGATAAGTAATGTAATGTATGTACTCAGTGACTGCACTAGCAGAATAAAGAGTGCAGCTCTGGAGTATAATACAGGATGTAACTCAGGATCAGTTCAGGATAAGTAATGTAATGTATGTACACAGTGACTGCACCAGCAGAATAGTGAGTGCAGCTCTGGGGTATAATACAGGATGTAACTCAGGATCAGTTCAGGATAAGTAATGTAATGTATGTACACAGTGACTGCACCAGCAGAATAGTGAGTGCAGCTCTGGAGTATAATACAGGATGTAACTCAGGATCAGTACAGGATAAGTGATGTAATGAATGTACACAGTGACTGCACCAGCAGAATAGTGAGTGCAGCTCTGGAGTATAATACAGGATGTAACTCAGGATCAGTTCAGGATAAGTAATGTAATGTATGTACACAGTGACTGCACCAGCAGAATAGTGAGTGCAGCTCTGGAGTATAATACAGGATGTAACTCAGGATCAGTACAGGATAAGTGATGTAATGAATGTACACAGTGACTGCACCAGCAGAATAGTGAGTGCAGCTCTGGAGTATAATACAGGATATAACTCCGGATCAGTACAGGATAAGTAATGTAATGTATGTACACAGTGACTGCACCAGCAGAATAGTGAGTGCAGCTCTGGAGTATAATACAGGTTGTAACTCTGGATCAGTAATGTATGTACACAGTGACTGCACCAGCAGAATAGTGAGTGCAGCTCTGGAGTATAATATAGGATGTAACTCTGGATCAGTAATGTATGTACACAGTGACTGCACCAGCAGAATAGTGAGTGCAGCTCTGGAGTATAATATAGGATGTAACTCTGGATCAGTAATGTATGTACACAGTGACTACACCAGCAGAATAGTGAGTGTAGCTCTGGAGTATAATATAGGATATAACCCAGGATCAGTACAGGATCAGTAATGTATGTATACAGTGACTGCACCAGCAGAATAGTAAGTGCAGCTCTGGAGTATAATACAGGACATAACCCAGGATCAGTACAGGATCAGTAGTGTAATGTATGTATACAGCGATTGCACCAGCAGAATAGTGAGTGCAGCTCTGGAGTATAATATAGGATATAACCCAGGATCAGTACAGGATCAGTAATGTATGTACACAGTGACTGCACCAGCAGAATAGTGAGTGCAGCTCTGGAGTATAATATAGGATATAACCCAGGATCAGTACAGGATCAGTAATGTAATGTATGTACACAGTGACTGCACCAGCAGAATAGTGAGTGCAGCTCTTGAATAGAATACAACGTATAAATCTGCAGTCAATAAGAGACCTTTTTATAAGATCAATGTTTCATTCTTATGAAAGCTTTGTGAAGTAAATTGGCATATGCTTTTAAGAAGCATAGGTCTCTAAAGGCACTGCAATATCGGTACCGATATCGCCAGCGTGGGTACCCGCCCCCATCAGTTGTGCGACACGGGCAAATCTCTGCCCGTGTCGCACAACATCGCCCGGACCCGTCACACGGACTTACCTTCCCTGCGACGTCGCTGTGACCGGCGAACCGCTTCCTTTCTAAGGGGGGCGGTTCGTTCAGCGTCACAGCGACGTCACAGCTGCGTCACTGAACCGCCGCCCAATAGAAGCGGAGGGGCGGAGATGAGCGGAACGTAACATCCCGCCCACCTCCTTCCTTCCGCATAGTGGCCGGGAGGCAGGTAAGGAGAGGTTCCTCGTTCCTGCGGTGTCGCACGGAGCGATGTGTGCTGCCACAGGAACGAGGAACAACTTCGTTACTGCTGCAGTAACGATATTTGAGAATCGACCCCCATGTCACCGATGAGCAATTTTGCACGTTTTTGCGACGATGCAAAATCGCTCATAGGTGTCACACGCAACGGCATCGCTAATGCGGCCGGATGTGCTTCACCAATTCCGTGACCTCCAACGAGATCGCTGTAGCCATCTCGTAGCGTGTAAAGCCCGCTTTAGTGGTTAGCACTGCAGTCTTGCAGCGCTGGGGTCCTGGGTTCTAATCCCACCAAGGACACCATCTGCAAGGAGTTTGTATGTTCTCCCTGTGTTTGTGTGGGTTTCCTCCGGGTTCTCCGGTTTCCTTCCACACTCCAAAAACATACTGGTAGGGAACCTAGATTGTGAGCCCCAATGGGACAGTGTTACCATTGTATGTAAAGTGCTGTGGAATTAAAAGTGATCTGCTTATAGCTAACTTCATATAGGCGGAGATCCGAAATGCCCAATTAGTGACTTCCATTAGCGTTCAGGTCAAGTCCAGGACCCAAACTGAACTTTATCTGTAGTCCGGCTGAACCCGCAGAACCGAACTTCCAGAGGTCTACTCATCTCTAGTTGTGAATTGAAACTATATTAAAAAAAGGTATCCTTCAACATCAGAAATGTTCAATATATGAGGGGCTGCTGATAAGTCTTTGGCTTTACCCAGAAAGAATCGAGATAGGATGATGAAACTTTCCATTTCTTCCACATACTCTCTCCACTGATGATAACACACTTCTTATATCGGTATTCTAAGTTCTGTAAGCCTAGTAAAAAGAAGGATTTCGGTTGTGCCTTAAACCAGGCATCCATAACAGCCATAGCATCAGTAATGGTGTGAAATTTGGTACCCTTGAGGTTTTTCTTCAGGTTTGGAAACAGATGATAGTCGGAGGGAGCTAGATCTGGTGAATAAGGTGGGTGATCAACCAGCTGGAAGCCCGGCTCTGCCAGTTTTGCCGTGGTCGCTTGTGCAGTGTGAGTGGAGGCTTTGTCTTGCAGGAACAAGATTCCTTTGGACAGCTTGCAGTGCCTTTTAGGCCTTCAGAGCTGCCTTCAATTGGTCCAAAAGTTCAATGTAATACATTGAATGGACTGAGGAACCCTTTTGAAGGTAGTCCACTAGCAGCAAGCCCTCCTTATCCCAGAACACAGACACCATCACCTTAGTGGCTGATTTTTGCACCCTGGACTTCTTTGGACGAGGAGAACCACTGCGCCACCACTCTTGTTACTGCTCCTTGTTTTCAGGGTCATACAAATAAATCCAGGTCTCATCCATAGTGACCAGTCGATCCAGTAAGTTCTTATCAGTCCAGAAATACTGACAAATGGACCGGGAAGTTGTCACTCGCTGCTTCTCTGATCTGTTGTCAGACATTTGGGGACCCACTTTGCAGAAGCTTCCTCATGTCCAAATGTCCATGGATAATGACACAAACACGTTCACGGGAAATCCCCATGATGTCTGCGATTACTTTAGCTGAAATTCGTGGATTCTCCTGTATGAGGTTGTGCACAGCATCGACAATCTCCGGAACAACAACCACTCTGTCATCCAGGATATTCCTCACCATTGGTGTTGAAGTGGCCCATTTTAAATTTGGCATCCCAGTTCTTAACTGTGGAATACGAAGGGCATTGATCCCCCAATGTCTGCGACATATCACCATGAATATCCTTCGCGGACTTTCTTTTCAGAAACAAGAAATTTATCCCTCCTCTGCTCTCAGTTGCTGTGAATATCGCATTAGATTCCGCCATTTTGTTTTCCCGCGTGCGTAGAACACTGTTGCCATAAGCAACAAACACAAAATTTTGAAAAAATATATATTAGACACATAAAGCTTTCATGTGATGTAACATTCGGAACTTTGTTATCTCAACCACTAGTGTTTCTAATCCTGAAACTTGGTTTAGTGACCATGGATAAGCCGGAGGACCCGAACTTAATGGGCACCTACAAAACTTGTTGCATTGAAAAACCTGAGTTACTAACACTGTGGTGTAACCTTGGATCTCTGTATTACCATTCATAATTTAATGGCACTGTCTCTCCACCATCACCACCCAAAAGGCAACATTCGCCTTTCCCCCAGCCCTCCTGCCCAGAAAAAGCCAACATTCACCTTGCCCCCAACCCTCCAGGCCAGAAAATGCCAACATTCGCCTTTCCCCCGACCCTCCAGTCTTGAAAATACCAACATTAGCCTTACCCCCGACCCTCTAGCCCAGAAAATTCCAACACTCACCTTGCCCCCGACCTTCCAGCTCAGAAAATTCCAACACTCACCTTGCCCCCGACCCTCCAGCCCAGAAAATGCCAACATTTGCCTTGCCTCCGACCCTCCAACCTGGAAAATGGCTACATTCGCCTTGCCCCCGACCCTCCAACTCTGAAAACGCCAACATTCGCCTTGCCCCCGACTCTCCAACTCGGAAAATGCCAACATTCGCCTTACCCCTGACCCTCCAGCCCAGAAAATGCCAACATTCGCCTTGCCCCCGACCCTCCAATTCGGAAAATGCCAACATTCGCCTTTGCCTCCGACCCTCCAACCTGGAAAATGCCAACATTCGCCTTGCCCCCGACCCTCCAACCTGGAAAATGCCAATATCCGCCTTGCCCCCGACCCTCCAGCCTGGAAAATGCCAACATTCACCTTACACCCGACCCTCCAGCCCAGAAAATGCCAACATTCGCTTTGCCCTCGACCCTCCAGTCCGGAAAATGCCAACATTCGCCTTACCCCCGACCCTCCAGTCTGGAAAATGTCAACATTCGCCTTGCCCCCGACCCTCCAGTCCGGAAAATGCCAACATTCGCCTTGCCCCCAACCCTCCAGCCCGGAAAATGCCAACATTCGCCTTGACCTCGACCCTCCAGTCTAGAAAATGCCAAGATTTGCCTTGCCTCCGACCCTCCAACCTGGAAAATGCCAACATTTGCCTTGACCCCGACCCTCTAGCCCGGAAAATGCCAACATTCGCCTTGCCCTCGACCCTCCAGTCCGGAAAATGCCAACATTCGCCTACCCCCGACCCTCCAGCCCATAAAATGCCAACATTCGCCTTGCCCCCGACCCTCCAGTCCGGAAAATGCCAACATTCACCTTGCCTCCGACCCTCCTGCCCGGCTCAGTGTATGACACCACTGTTTGACTTTTTTTTTACTAGTCTGATCTGTCATTGCCCTGAACAGCTAAACAGGTCCCAGCCCTTATTGATCTCTCAATTTATCTTTTCTTAACTCGTTTTTCACCGTCTGGTGCTGTGTGTTCATGGTATTGAGGCCAAGCACCCGTCTGTTCATATTGTCCTGACTGGTTAGGCTTGGAAATAGGGGGAGAAAAAAAAAAGGGGAGCAGGTGGTGTGACTAAAGTAGACCCTTCACAGAATAGGAGAACCTCGGTTCTTACCAGCCGGCTATCTCCTCCCTCCAACTGTTCCACATTGAAGCACTGAACTGTGGCTCTACAGTCCGACTTTAACACAACCGCCTTACAAACCAGCAAGAATTTCCTTTTGTCAAACCCTCTTTGTTAATCAACAGACTGAAGAGGAGGGGGGGGGGTCCTCAAAGTAAATGTATTTTAATATGTATAGAGAATGAGTGCCGTGCAAACGCCAGTCATGGGAGATTATTCAATATGACTACAGATGCTTCATTTCATAAATATTTAGGAGAGCCATCGCTTCCTTAAAGATGCAACATTGTGTTCCAAGGAACTTACAACTGATCCCACAGATAGAACAATGGGGCGCACAAGTTATTATTTGTAGGTCTGGAGAAACATATGATCTGTCAATAAAGGAGATGCTTCATCCTAAGCAAATTGACTCAATGTAGGTGATTGCTGTTGTGTAAGGAGCAAAAAAAAAAAAGGCTTAAACAAAAAATAAAGATAATAAATAAAGTGATAAAGTAATACAGTGGAAGAAAAAATTAAAGGTGAATAATGAACAAAAAAAGAGTAAAACTAACCATTAACTTAAGAAAAACAAAACAAAAGTTAAGAAATCGAACAAATTAAAGACGAATAATGAACAAAAAAATGGTAAAGCTAACCATTATCTTAAAAAAACAAACAAAAAAAACCCAAAACCCCCAAAACATAGTGTATATATATATATATATATATATATATATATACATATATATATATATATATATATATATATATATATATATATATATATATATATATATATATATATATATATATATATATATTTTTTTTTTTACACATGTTGAATATATAGTTTGGTTTTTGTTTGTTTTTTAACTTAAAAAAATAAATAAACGAACAAATTAAGGGCCAATAATAAAAAAATAGTAAAACTAACCATTATTTTTTTAAAAAAAACAAACAAAAAACAAAACAAAACATAACTTTTATATATTTTTTTTTTTTACACAGGTTGAATATATACTTTGTTTTTTGTTTGTTTTTTTAACTTAAAAAAAAATCAAACAAATTAAAGGCAAATAAAAAATAGTAAAACTAACCATTATTTAAAAAAACAAACAAAACAAAACATAACTTATATTTTTTTTTTACACAGGTTGAATATATAGTTTGTTTTTTGTTTTTTTTAACTTAAAAAAAAAAAAATCGAACAAATTAAAGGCAAATAAAAAATAATAAAACTAACCATTATTTAAAAAAAAAAAAAACAAACAAAAAAAAAACAAAACCCCAAAAACATAGTATATAATTTTATTTTTTTTTTACACATGTTGAATATATAGTTTGGTTTTTGTTCGATTTTTTTTTTTTTTTTTTTTTTAAGTTAAAAAACAAACAAAAAACAAACTATATATTCAACATGTGTAAAAAAATATATACGTTATGTTTTGGGGGTTTTTTTTGTTTGTTTGGTTTTTTTTTAAAAAATAATGGTTAGTTTTACCATTTTTTATTATTCGCCATTAATTTGTTCAGGTATTATTTTTTTTTAAGTAAAAAAATAACGAACAAAACAAACTATATATTCAACCTGTATAAAAAAAAATATATATACACGTTATGTTTTGGGGTTTTTTTTTTTTTTTTGTTTTTTTTTAAATAATGGTTAGTTTTACTATTTTTTATTTGCCTTTAATTTGTTCGATTTTTTTTTTTTTTTTTATGTTAAAAAACAAACAAATTAAAGGCAAATAAAAAATAGTAAAACTAACCATTATTTAAAAAAAAAAAAACAAACAAAAAAAACCCCAAAACATAACGTGTATATATATTTTTTTTTATACAGGTTGAATATATAGTTTGTTTTGTTCGTTATTTTTTTACTTAAAAAAAAAATACCTGAACAAATTAATGGCGAATAATAAAAAATGGTAAAACTAACCATTATTTTAAAAAAAAACCAAACAAACAAAAAAAACCCCCAAAACATAACGTATATATTTTTTTATACAGGTTGAATATATAGTTTGTTTTTTGTTTGTTTTTTTTACTTAAAAAAAAAAAATACCTGAACAAATTAATGGCGAATAATAAAAAATGGTAAAACTAACTATTATTTAAAAAAAAAACACAAAAACTCCCCAAAAACATAACATATATATTTTTTTTTTTTTTATACAGGTTGAATATATAGTTTGTTTTTTTGTTGTTTTTTTACCTTAAAAACCCCCAAAACAAAACAAAAAAAATCAAACAAATTAAAGGTGAATAATAAAAAATGTTAAAACTAACCATTATTTAAAAAAAAAAAAACACACACACAAAAAAAACCAAAAACATAACAACATATATATTTTTTTACAGTTTGAATATATACTTTGTTTTTTGTTTTTTTATTGTAACTTTATAAAAAAAATCAAACAAAATAAAGGCGAATAATGATAAAAAAAAAACAATTAGCAGAATAGTGAATGCAGCTCTGGAGTATAATGAAGGACATAACTCGGATCAGTACAGGATACGTAATGTAATGTATGTACACAGTGACTGCACCAGCAGAATAGTGAGTGCAGCTCTGGAGTATAATACAGAATGTAACTAGGATAAGTAATGTATCTACACAGTGACTGCACCAGCAGAATAGTGAGTACAGCTCTGGAGTATAATACAGGATGTAACTAATATCAGTACAGGATAAGTAAAGTATGTACACAGTGACTGCACTAGTAGAATAGTGAGTGCAGCTCTGCAGTAGAATACAGAATGTAACTTGGGATCAGCACAGGATAAGTAATGTAATGTATGTACACAGTGACTGTACCAGCAGAATAGTGAGTGCAGCTCTGCAGTATAATACAGAATGTAACTTGGGGATCAGCACAGGATAATTAATGTAGTGAATGTACACAGTGACTGCACCAGCAAAATAGTGAGTGCAGCTCTGGAGTATAATACAGGATGTAACTCAGGATCAGTAATGTAATGTATGTACACAGTGACTGCACCAGCAGAATAGTGAGTGCAGCTGTGGAGCAGAATACAGGATATAACTCAGGATCAGTACAGGATAAGTAATGTAATGTATGTACACAGTGACTGCACCAGCAGAATAGTGAGTGCAGCTCTAGAGCAGAATACAGGATATAACTGAGGATCAGTACAGGATAAGTAATGTAATGTATGTACACAGTGACTGCACCAGCAGAATAGTGAGTGCAGCTCTGGAGTATAATACAGGATGTAACTCAGGATCAGTAATGTATGTACACAGTGACTGCACCAGCAGAATAGTGAGTGCAGCTCTAGAGCAGAATACAGGATATAACTCAGGATCAGTGCAGGATCAGTAATGTGTATACAAAAACTTTTTTTTAGATTATAATTGTATGTAAGCTACTTCATATGAACTCCATGGTTTTGTTGTGGTGGTATCTTATTCCTTATGTGTTTTATAATTGTGGTGGTTGCTTGTGAATAGAAATAATGGGAATTCCGCCTTATCTGTCAGTATTGTGCACCAGTATCTACATGCCTATACCAAAGTGAATCCAGATCATGGAGCGGTGCACTCATTAACAATCATTTATAGGAACTTTTGCAGCCAAATTCAGGAAAAGCCAAATTAAATCACAATAAATTGCAACATTAATGTCCTAAGAGAGGAAAATCCGGCTCATTAGTACTGGCCCGGGAAGACATTTCATAGTGGAGGCAGAAAAGGCCGGTCTGGACAATTGACCTAAGTGTCGGCTGTATAGTTTATGATCTGCCCTTTAAACAACTCACAAATTATCCTCTGACAAGTGGAGGTAACCGATCTTTTTGTACTGAGAGAAGCAGCTGAAGACCAAGGGGTAAACAGGTCTTTTCATCATGATAAATCACTGCTTAATGAGCCCCCCATTGTCTGCACTTATAGCCCCTCACTTTAATGTCATTACCTTGTGCTTAATAAAGCTGACACTACAAATTATCTGCCTCCTTTGAACCTTTCCACAATATTGACTGGTTTCATGCAGCAGATGTTCTTTAAAGAGGACAGACACATGACATTCAGAGCCATAACTGGCGAAAAGTTCCAACAATGGCAGCTAATTTCTGTGCAAAGTGAGGGACTGATGTCCGTGCAGGTGACAGCACTGTGCCGTCTGCCGCTGCCCATCAACCAATTTGTAAGGAAATTAATTAGCTAATATGGCTGCTGTAACTTTAAACCTAAAATAAGGGTCAGAAGCTGCTTCAGGTTCAGGTATCGGAAATATAATGTCTTCTATGTTTGTCATTATAAGTAAATGAGGAAAGTGAACTTAAAGTCAAACTGTATTAATCGCAACAAAATCAAAGTAGAATTTGAGACGATATATAGATGATATGCCTCATACAAAATATGAAAAATTATCACTTGTGGAATGTAAAATTATAAATGCTAATAAATATATAATTGATAAATTCTCAAATATTATAAATAATATGGTCATCAGATGATGAATATTTTATAAGGAATTTATAAAGAATATTGTAATCATTTATTGGATGATGAAACAGGGTAACAAACAGAATCTTTAACAACTCTCCATCTCCCCTCTTGCTCAAACTTCCCTCAACATCCTGGTGATGCCGGTAGGCGAAACAAGCCAGAGGGGCTGAGGGAAGGTGCAGACAACTATTATCTCCATCCCCAAAATAGGTCCGATTATGCTATCTAGGGATGAGCAAACCCGAACAGTAAAGCTTAGGGTTTGTAGCGAGCACCTGGTGTCTTGGCCTCGAACACGAACACAGGCTTTTCACGGAGGTCCGTGTCATGCGTTTGGAGTTCGGATGCTAATAAAGTTTGTTGAAAGTCTGCAACACAGCCAATAAACAGACAAACTTTTTAGCATGGGGAAGATGCCTGTATGTTGTGGGGAAATAAATAAAAAAAAAACCCAAACAACAAAACAAAACATGAGGTCCCCCTTATTTTTGATAGCCAGCACAGGTAAAGCAGACAGGTGGGGGCTGGTATTCTCAGGCTGGAGAGGACCATGGTTATTGGGCCCTCCCCAGTCTAAAAATAGCAGCCCACATCCATCCCAGAATTGGTGCATCCATTAGATGCTTCAATTCTGGTGCTTACCTGGCTTATCAAACATAGAGGGGATCCCACGCTATTTTTTTAAAATTTATTTAAATAATTAAAAAACTGGCATGGGGTCCCTCCTATTTCTGATAACAACTGCTATTTTTAGGTTGTGAAGGACTAAATAACTATGGGTCTTTTCAGGCTGATAATATCAGCCCCCAGCTATCTGCTTTACTTTGGCTGGTTATTAAAAATAGGGGGGACCGCACTCTGTTTTCTTTTTTTTGTATTTTGTTTTTTTTTTCCCAAATTATTTAAATAAATAAAAAAAAATCGTGAGGGACCCCCCTCTATTTTTGATAACCAGCCAAGGCAAAACAGACTGCTGATGCTATTTTTAGGCTGGGAAGGGCTAAATAAGCATGGGCCTTCCCAGCTTGATAATATCAGCCCCCAGCTGTCTGTTGTACCTGCACTGATGATCAAAAATAGGTGGAACCCTCATCTTTTTTTTTTTGTTATAGTTATTCCATATCCATATTTGTTTGCAGGGCAATTGTCCTGCTCTTTACCTCATTTTGCTACTTCATTTTGCAGCTCCCTGGCTTTTACTATAACTATTTTACAGCACCACAGTTCAGGTCCCCATTGGCTTATATGGGGTTCGGAGTCCAGAGCCAAGTCGGGTTTTAAACCAAACTTTTAACTAAAGTCTGGTTGAACCCGGCGAACCTGAACTTCCATGGGTCTGCTCATCCTTAATGCTAAGCAGACTCTAATCAGATTTTGAGCAGGGTACAATCTGCTTTTCTTGGAGGTCAAGAGGAAGAAAAAAATTCTCCACCTTCTCCATTTAGTGTGTCATCAAAGTGCAGTTCTGTGTCTTCCACAGACCCATAGACTTGCATTGCCAATTTTGATGTGATCAAAAACTGCACATTACACTATATATGTATGTATATGTATGTGTGTATATATATATATATATATATATATATATATATATATATATATATATATATATATGTATGTATATATGTATATATGTGTGTATATATATATATATATATATATATATATATATATATATATATATATATAATGTGTATCCACCCATATCCTTTCCACCGCCATTAACTTGAGAACGGCGGAAGCTATAGGCATAGAAGTGGTGTCTAGGTATGGCAAAGTAGCCTTGCGCTACGCAATGAAACCACCTATAGCGCCACCTGGTGGAAAACAACGGAGTTAGCATTTTTATCTCAAAAATGGAACGAGATAGAGAAAAAAAAGTGAATTACAAAGTTGTAGCGAATCATCAATTCAATACGAATCGACACCTTGCATACAGAAATGCTATGATTAGAACGTGTAAAACTCACAAAGCTGCGGACGTGAAGCAATACCTCATGGAGACCTTCATACAAGTCATTGGGTATGGTGGCTGTGTGGAGTGGCCTCCACGATCACCTGACCTGACCCCATTGGGCTTCTTTCTGTGAAGTCACATCAAACAGCAGGTGTATGCGACCCCTCCACCAACATTGCAGGACCTACGACGACGTATCACAGATGATTGTGCAAACGTGTCACCTACCATATTGCACAACGTGCAGCAAGATACACTATGCTGTGCAGAGGCCAGATGTGCATTGCAGCTGACGGGGGCCACTTCAAGCATCAAAGTTAAATGTGCGCCATATGCGTGACCAGCATTCAATGTTTTGGGGGGGTCATGGGTTTCATATCATAGCATTTCTGTATGCAAGGTGTCGATTCATATTGAATTGATGATGCCCTACAATTTTTTAATTCACTTTTATTGTCTACCTCGTTCCATTTTCGAGATAAAAATACTAAGTTTTCCACCAGGTGGCGCTATAGGTGGTTTCATTGCGTAGCGCATGACTACTTTACTATACCTAGACACCACTTCTATGCCTATAGCTGCTGCCATTCTCAAGTTAATGGCAGTGGACAGGATACGGGTGGACAAACTTTATATACTGTGTATATATACATATATATATATATAATATATGTGTATATATTTATATATATATATATATATATATATATCTTTATTTTTAAGCTCAGGGGGAAACAAAAATTGTACATGTGCATGGCCTTACAGAATAACATGAGTAACGGGTACGAGTGCTAACCATCAAAACCATGGATAGCACTTGTTCAATTTTAAATTCCAATTTAAATGACTTTAATGTCAAGTTATATTTCATGCCTTGGCTCCGCTGTATGTTGTGCTTTGTTCAGGGAATACTGGGAAATGGCAATGCCTCGTGCTTAGACCGGTTCTGCATCTTTAGGGTGATGTGTATGATGGATACTATGGATTATTCATAGGATAAATAAAGTTAACACTTTATTTGAAAAATAGATTTTTCCTGCTTTCAAATTATAGTGCATTGGATTAGTCCCTAACCTGTCTGTCGGCCAATTATGCTTCATTTACAGTAAAAGATCATTGTAAACTAACGATCTAACAAACATTCATTTCACAGTAATCTTTCAGTTTAAATAAGCTGCAGATCACACAATGAACGCGCAAAATGCAGCGCAAAACATCACGTTGGCAATGTATTGTTCGGTGTAAACAGGACTTGCTGTGCTGAGAACCAAGGCAGCTTGTGAGCAATGTGTGATCTATTACAGATCACTCAGTGCATATGTGTAAACAGGTTAATAAATGACTTCTGCTTGTTCCGTGTAAATGAATCCTTAAGGGTACTTTGCACACTACGACATCGCAGGTGCGATGTCGGTGGGGTCAAATCGAAAGTGACGCACATCCGGCGTCGCAGTCCATATCGTGTGCAAATCCTTTTTGATACGATTAACGAGCGCAAAAGCGTCGTTATCGTATCATCGGTGTAGGGTCCGACATTTCCGTAATGCCGGTGCAGAGACAGGTACGATGTTGTTCCTCGTTCCTGCGGCAGCACACATCGCTGTGTATGAAGCCGCAGGAGCGAGGAACATCTCCTACCTGCGTCCCGCCTGCGATGCAGAAGGACGGAGGTGGGCGGGATGTTTACATCCTGCTCATCTCCGCCCCTCCGATTCTATTGGCCGCCTGCCGTGTGATGTCGCTGTGACGCCGCACGACCCGCCCCCTTAGGAAGGAGGCGGGTCACCAGCCAGAGCGACGTCGCAGGGCACGTAAGTGCGTGTGAAGCTGGCGTAGCGATAATGTTCCTTACGGCAGCAATCACAAGATATCGCTGCTGCGACGGGGGCGGGGACTATCGCGCTTGACATCGTAGCATCGGCTTGCGATGTTGCAGCGTGCAAAGTACCCCTTAGTGTCGATACATGGTAGGTGAAGTCCTACTATAGATTTTTGCATTGAGATCCAAAATTGTTGCCAGTGAACTGTAAACCTCCTCGTTATAGATCTCTGCCCCCTTATTAGTAGGACTGATGTGACCACATGCATGTTATGCAATGTAATGATGTTGGGTGTCCCCGAAATTTTGAAGGTAGAGCAAAGTTTGAGCAACTGTGGACTACCGATGTGGCCACTGGACTGAGACCTTCCCATCTCAGCCATGGAAGGTCGATATATTTTTTTTTTTTTATTCTACTCACTTTTATAGCGCCATTACTTCCACAGCACTTTTCAGACTTCAGCATTGCTATCCCCATTGGGGCTCACAATCTATATTCTCTATCTGTATGTCTTTGGAGTGTGGGAGAAAACTAGAGAATCTATAGAAAAGCCATGGAGAACATACAAACTCCTTACAAATGTTGTCCGTGGTGAGATTTGAACTGAGGACCCCAGCGCTGCAAAGCAACAGTGCTAACCACTCAGCCACCATGCTCACCACTGAGCCACTATACTGTTAAGATGGGAATAACCCTTTATGGTAGACCTTGGTTCAATTTACTATACTTTTTTTATTTTCTAGTTTTATATTAAAAGGCTGTTCACATGCACTCTAAAACATAAAATAACAAACGGAGCAGGTGCTCACCCTCCCCGGGTCCAATGCTGGGGGGTGCGCAGCATGGGAGATGGAGTACGATGGGGGGTGCGCAGCATGGGGGATGGAACACGATGGGGAGTGTGCAGCATGGGGGATGGAGCACGATGGGGAGTGCGCAGCATGGGGGATGGAGCACGATAGGGAGTGCGCAGCATGGGGGATGGAGCACGATAGGGAGTGTGCAGCATGGGGGATGGAGCACGATGGGGGTTGCGCAGCATGGGGGATGGAGTACGATGGGGGGTGCGCAGCATGGGGGATGGAACACGATGGGGAGTGTGCAGCATGGGGGATGGAGCACGATGGGGAGTGCGCAGCATGGGGGATGGAGCACGATAGGGAGTGCGCAGCATGGGGGATGGAGCACGATGGGAGTGCGCAGCATGGGGGATGGAGCACGATGGGGGTTGCGCAGCATGGGGGATGGAGTACGATGGGGGGTGCGCAGCATGGGGGATGGAACACGATGGGGAGTGCGCAGCATGGGGGATGGAGCACGATAGGGAGTGCGCAGCATGGGGGATGGAGCACGATGGGAGTGCGCAGCATGGGGGATGGAGCACGATGGGGGTTGCGCAGCATGGGGGATGGAGCACGATGGGGGATGGAGCACGATTGGGGGTGCGCAGCTTGGGGGATGGAGCACGATGGGGGGTGCGCAGCATGGGGGATGGAGCACGATGGGGGGTGCGCAGCATGGGGGATGGAGCACGATGGGGGGTGCACACCTCCCCCCAAAACACACACACAGCGCCACATGCGCACCGCACAACACACCACACACACACACTGGGAACCACAAACACCGCCCTACACAGACAACGCCGCACAGACACAACACCCAACACACAAACACCGCGGCATACACAAATATACGCACATACCACGCAACACACACACTGCACTAAACATACCTCCCCCAAAACACACACACGCACTCCACACCCACACAAACCGCGCAACACACACAGCACCACACACAGAACGCTGTAGACACACAGCGCTCCACAAACAACGCAACACACATACAACACCGCTCTCACACACACACCCACACAGACAACACCCAGAACATTTACAGTGCCCTACACAAACACTGGCAACTACACCCTTATCAATTTCTTGATTTGAACCCTCCCCACTACTTTTTACTGACTTACTAAAGCACTAAATTGGTTTTGTAACCTCATTGAGCTTTGCACTTCATAGGCAGGTGTATCCAATCATGAGAAAAGGTATTTAAGGTGGCCACTTGCAAGTTGTTCTCTTATTTGAATCTCCTATGAAGAGTGGCATCATGGGCTCCGCAAAACAACTCTCAAATGATCTGAAAACAAAGATTATTCAACATAGTTGTTCAGGGAAAGGATACAAAAAAATTGTCTCAGAGATTTAAACAGTTTCCACTGTGAGGAACATAGTAAGGAAATGGAAGAACACGGGTACAGTTCTTGTTAAGCCCAGAAGTGGCAGGCCAAGAAATATCAGAAAGGCAGAGAAAAAGAATGGTGAGAACAGTCAAGGACAATCCACAGACCACCTCCAAAGACCTGTAGCATCATCTTGCTGCAGATGGTGTCACTGTGCATCGGTCAACAATACAGTGCACGTTGCACAAGGAGAAGCTGTTTGGGAGAGTGATGCGAAAGAAGCCGTTTCTGCAAGCACGCCACAAACAGAGTCGCCTGAGGTATGCAAAAGCACATTTGGACAAGCCAGTTACATTTTGGAAGAAGGTCCTATGGACTGATGACACAAAGATTGAGTTGTTTGATCATACAAAAAGGTGTTATGCATGGAGGCAGAAAAACACGGCATTCCAAGAAAAGCACTTGCTATCCACAGTAAAATTTGGTGGAGGTTCCATCATGCTTTGGGACTGTGTGGCCAATGCCGGCACCGGGAATCTTGTTAAAGTTGACGGTTGCATGGATTCAACTCAGTATCAGCAGATTCTTGACAATAATGTGCAAGAATCAGTGACGAAGTTGAAGTTACGCAGGGGATGGATATTTCAGCAAGACAATGATCCAAAGCACCGCTCCAAATCTACTCAGGCATTCATGCAGAGGAACAATTACAATGTTCTGGAATGGCCATCCCAGTCCCCAGACCTGAATATCATTGAACATCTGTGGGATGATTTGAAGCGTGCGGTCCATGCTCGGCGACCATCAAACTTAACTGAACTGGAATTGTTTTGTAAACAGGAATGGTCAAATATACCTTCATCCAGGATCCAGGAACTCATTAAAAGCTACAGGAAGTGACTAAAAGCTGTTATTTTTGCAAAAGGAGGATCTACAAAATATTAATGTCACTTTTATGTTGAGGTGCCCATACTTTTGCACCGGACAAATTTTGTTTAAATGCGGATTGCAAATTTTCTGTTAGTACAATAAACCTCATTTCAATCCAGAAATATTACTCAGTCCATCAGGTATTAGATATATGAAACTGAAATAGCAAAAACCCAAATTGTTATAAAGAAAAAAGGTTAACATTAATAGGGGTGCCCAAACTTTTTCATATGACTGTATATATATATATTTATATGTTGAAGTAATAGAAATCCTGGTGCACCACTTGTTCCATGTGTTACCGTGCTGCCAAAATCAGTCTCCAAAAGGTATGGACGAGATCCGGGTGCGGGCTCAAAGGCGCTCCCCTACCGCTAGTACCCATATGTCTTCATGAAATAAAAGATGGAACAACAGTGAGATCCTTGCGGAGTGCGACTCTCTTTCTTTTTTGGACTATATATATTTATATATATATATATATATATATATATATATATATATATATATATATATATATATATACTAGCTGTACTACCCGGCTTCACCAGGGTTAATAACTGTTGTTAACAAAATAGAATGTAGTAACAAATACAGTGCCTACAAGTAGTCTTCAACCCCCTGCAGATTTAGCAGGTTTGCACATTCGGAATTAACTTGGCATTGTGACATTTGGACTGTAGATCAGCCTGGAAGTGTGAAATGCAGCAAAAAAGAATGTTGTTTCTTTTTTTATTTATTTTTTTTAAATTGTGAAAAGTTTATTCAGAGGGTCATTTATTATTCAACCCCTCAAACCACCAGAATTCTGTTTGGTTCCCCTAAAGTATTAAGAAGTATTTCAGGCACAAAGAACAATGAGCTTCACATATTTGGATTAATTACCTCTTTTTCCAGCCTTTTCTGACTAATTAAGACCCTCCCCAAACTTGTGAACAGCACTCATACTTGGTCAACATGGGAAAGACAAAGGAGCATTCCAAGGCCATCAGAGACAAGATCGTGGAGGGTCACAAGGCTGGCAAGGGGTACAAAACCCTTTCCAAGGAGTTGGGCCTGCCTGTCTCCACTGTTGGGAGCATCATCCGGAAGTGGAAGGCTTATGGAACTACTGTTAGCCTTCCACGGCCTGGACAGCCTTTGAAAGTTTCCACCCATGCCGAGGCCAGGCTTGTCCGAAGAGTCAAGGCTAACCCAAGGACAACAAGGAAGGAGCTCCGGGAAGATCTCATGGCAGTGGGGACATTGGTTTAAGTTAATACCATAAGTTACATACTCCACCACAATGGTCTCCGTTCCAGATGAGCCCGTAAGGTACCTTTACTTTCAAAGCGTCATGTCAAGGCTTGTCTACAGTTTGCTCATGATCACTTGGAGGACTCAGACAGACTGGTTCAAGGTTCTCTGGTCTGATGAGACTAAGATCGAGATCTTTGGTGCCAACCACACACGTGATGTTTGGAGACTGGATGGCACTGCATACGACCCCAAGAATACCATCCCTACAGTCAAGCATGGTGGTGGCAGCATCATGCTGTGGGGCTGTTTCTCAGCCAAGGGGCCTGGCCATCTGGTCCGCATCCATGGGAAGATAGATAGCACGGCCTACCTGGAGATTTTGGCCAAGAACCTCTGCTCCTCCATCAAGGATCTTCAGATGGTTCATCCTTTTATCTTCCAACAAGACAACGACCCAAAGCACACAGCCAAGAAAACCAAGGCCTGGTTCAAGAGGGAAAAAATCAAGGTGTTGCAGTGGCCTAGTTAGTCTCCTGACCTTAACCCAATTGAAAACTTGTAGAAGGAGCTCAAGATTAAAGTCCACATGAGACACCCAAAGAACCTAGATAACTTGAAGAAGATCTGCATGGAGGAATGGGCCAAGATAACTCCAGAGACCTGTGCCGGCCTGATCAGGTCTTATAAAAGACGATTATTAGCAGTAATTGCAAACAAGGGTTATTCCACAAAATATTAAACCTAGGGGTTGAATAATAATTGACCCACACTTTTATGTTGAAAATGTATTAAAATTTAACTGAGCAACATAACTTGTTGGTTTGTAAGATTTATGCATCTGTTAATAAATCCTGCTCTTGTTTGAAGTTTGCAGGCTCTAACTTACTTGCATCTTATCAAACCTGCTAAATCTGCAGGGGGTTGAATACTACTTGTAGGCACTGTATTTATTCTGCACACAATATCCGCTGTCCGGGATAGTAACTGTCTCTCTGTTTCTCTTCCATTCTCTGTCTGTCTCCCCCTCTGTATATATCTCTCTGTCTCTCTCTATTTCTTTGTCTGTCTGTCTCTTTCCCAGTCTGTCTCTGACTGTCTCTGTCTCTTTCTCCGTCTGTTTCAATCTCTTTCCCTGTCTATCTATGTCTTTCCCTGTTTGTCTATGTCTGTCTCTTTCCCTGTCTGTCTCTTTCCCTCTCTTACCCTGTCTGTCTCTTTCCCTCTCTTTCCCTCTGTCTCTTTCCCTGTGTCTGTCTCTTTGTCTGTCTCTTTACCTGTCTCTGTCTGTCTCTTACCCTGTCTGTCTCTTTCCCTTTTTTTCCCCTGTCTGTCTCTTTCCCTATCAGTTTGTCTCTTTGTCTGTGTCTGCCTCTTTCCGTGTCTGTCTCTTTCCCTGGCTGCATTGTGACACGCCAACATTCCATATAAGGGCGTGGCTGCGCATTCTTCTGAAGTTCTGGCTGCACTGTGGCTCCCAGCTCCATTCGCTTTAAGGAAGGCAGGTTTTTTGGTGAATAACTGTAAAGCGCGGGATTAAAATATCCCCTCAAAACATAGCCTATGACACTCTTGGGGTCCAGAAGTGTGAGTGTGCAAAATTTTGTGGCTGTAGCTGCGACGGTGCAGATGCCAATCCCGGACATACATACATACACACATACACACATTCAGCTTTATATATATATTTATATATATATATATATATATATATAGTACAGACCAAAAGTTTGGACACACCTCATTCAATGAGTTTTCTTTATTTTTATGACTCTGAAAATTGTAGATTCACATTGAAGGCATCAAAACTATGAATTAACACATGTGGAATGAAATACTTAACAAAAAAGTGTGAAACAACTGAAAATATGTCTTACATTCTCGGTTCTTCAAAGTAGCCCCCTTTTGCTTTGATTACTGCTTTGCACACTCTTGGCATTCTCTTGATGAGCTTCGAGAGGTAGTCACTGGAAATGGTCTTCCAACAGTCTTGAAGGAGTTCCCAGAGATGTTCAGCACTTGTTGGGCCTTTTGCCTTCACTCTGCGGTCCAGCTCACCCCAAACCATCTCAATTGGGTTCAGGTCTGGTGACTGTGGAGGCCAGGTCATCTGGCGTAGCACCCCATCACTCTCCTTCTTAGTCAAATAGCCCTTACACAGCCTGGAGGTGTGTTTGGGGTCATTGTCTTGTTGAAAAATAAAGGATGGTCCAACTAAACGCAAACTGGATGGAATAGCATGCCACTGCAAGATGCTGTGGTAGCCATGCTGGTCTAATATGCCTTCAATTTTGAATAAATCCCCAACAGTGTCACCAGCAAAGCCCCCCCACACCATCACGCCTCCTCCTCCATGCTTCACGCAGGGAACAAGGCATGTAGAGTTCATCCGTTCACCTTTTCTGCGTCACACAAAGACACGGTGCTAGGATCCAAAGATCTCAAATTTGGACTCATCAGACTCACCAGACCAAAGCACAGATTTCCACTGGTCTAATGTCCATTCCTTGCGTTCTTTAGCCCAAACAAGTCCCTTTTGCATGTTGCCTGTCCTTAGCAGTGGTTTCCTAGCAGCTATTGTACCATGAAGGCCTGATGCACAAAGTCTCCTCTTAACAGTTGTTCTAGAGATGTGTCTGCTGCTAGAACTCTGTGTGGCATTGACCTGGTCTCTAATCTGAGCTGCTGTTAACCTGCGATTTCTGAGGCTGGTCACTCGGATAAACTTATCCTCTGCAGCAGAGGTGGCTACTTTGAGGAACCTGGAATATAACACATATTTTCAGTTGTTTCACACTTTTTTGTTAAGTATTTCATTCCACATGTGTTAATTCATAGTTTTGATGCCTTCAATGTGAATCTATAATTTTCAGAGTCATGAAAATAAAGAAAACTCTTTGAATGAGAAGGTGTGTCCAAACTTTTGGTCTGTACTGTATATATATATTTAAAAGTTATGTATCCAATTTTTTTAAAAATATTGTAACATTATTGCAAAATTTCAAATTTCACATTTGAATTTTTGTAAATGACACAACGGTTCCAATTCATCAATATTTCACACCAGAAAACTGTTGTATAATGATTTCAACAGCTGCAAGAATTTTCTCAATTTTTTTTTTTTTACTTTTGGCAATTCCACATCAGTTTGAAACAGTTCCTCTAAAATTGGCAAAACTGAAGCAGGGATTGGACGTCCGCCTGTTAAATTTGGCTAAAGTGCTGGTGTTTGTTGTGTTGTTTTTTTGGTTTTTTTTTATACCAGAAATGATACTTCTTATTAAAATGTGTAGCCATACAGAGACTGGATTAGGATTTCTGACAGGGTGCAAGAACTGAGAAGATGTGGCAGATTTCTTAAGTGGTGTGTGGTTCTTAATGAATTTGGTGCATCATACCCCAACAAGCCCTTCATCTGACTGCCATGCACAGTGTTAGTCTTAATGAATTGCCACTTTCTTCTTTCCTGGTGCTGATAATGTGCCCGTTACTCCTGATTTCTACAATACACTACACTTCCATGTGACCCAGAGCTGATTATTACCGTATTTTCCTATGGTGGTCCAGGTCTAGTGTTACAAATCATCACAACAAACTCCTAAAGTTGTTGTCTACTTTTCTCAATAATTATACCTAATTTGCGGTTTTCCCCTTTTCCCCCCTTCTGTGTACCCTCTATAAAGGGAAAGGATCCCACCAGCTGGGACCAACTTGAGTGAAATGTGTGGTGTGCTGTTGTCAGCTAATTTATCTTGTACCAACAGAAAGAAAAAAAAAATTGCAAAAAATGTTCATTTCATGTACACTGATTAGCATAAAATTGCTGCCATTGTATCAAATAGAAGAGAGAGACAATGAGACAGAAACTCCTGCAGGGGCTGCTCCCCCTCCTCTTGTCTTCTGCCTCCATCCGCGGAGAAAGGCCCCCGTCTAAGTTACATAGACTGGAGCCTACTAAACCTCAGGTCTAAAATGTGTAAAGCTGTTATTATATATATATATATATATATATATATATATATATATATATATATATATATATATATATAATATATATTATATATATAAAATTTTAAAATATATATATATTCTGTATATAAAATTTTAAAATATATATATATTCTGTATATAAAATTTTAAAATATATATATATATTCTGTATATAAAATTTTAAAATATATATATATTCTGTATATAAAATTTAAATAAATATATATATATATATTTATATGAAATTTAAATAAATATATATATATATTCTGTATATGAAATTTAAATATATATATATATATATATATATATATATTCTGTGTATATATATATATATATATACAAATGCCCAAATAACACAAATGCCCAAATAGAAACAAAGTAACTTTAACAACTTTCTATAAACTTAGTAATTCAAATAGCAACTTGTGTTCACTTTAAAAAATGTTTCTGAGTACTTAGACTGATAACTTTATTGACGAAACAGGAAAAATTGCAACTTTCAGAACACAGAGGCCACTTCGATTTATATATATATATATATATATATATATATATATATATATATATATATATATATATATATATATATATTTCATGTACACATTAGGTTTTATATAAACATACAAGAAGAAACAGAAAAACAAAGATAAGCTACAATGTCACTTATTGTATTTTTATTGTATATCATAAGTAATCCTTTCAAAAATACATTTTTATATGGCATATAATTGAATTTTTTTTTTATAGTTTTTTTTAACCAGGTTTTATTGGTTTGGTGATCAGTACACAGACACTATGAACAATCTGTACATTTTTTTTAATTTTTAAACTCTAGTAGAATGGAAATCTAAGAATAAAAACATGAAAGTGAGAAAAATCAGAATCCAAAAAAAAAAAAAAAAAGCTAGCGGCTTTAAATTGTAAAAAAAAACAACTTGTTTTGATCAATGAAGGTTAAAATGTAACTAACTTGCACAAGAAAATGTAAATCCCCCAAAATTAAGTTGACTTTGTTTATTCATATTTGATCACTAAAAATCTAAATCTTTGCTGAAAAATTATGAAAAATCAATCAATTATTAGTATTTTTTTAAGTTGTGAACAGGCATAATTTCTAAGGTATGTATTTACATGGTGATTTATATAATTGCAACATAACAAATTCTGATTTTTGACCTTATTTTTGCCTCTTTTTGAGGGTCAAGATCTGTATTTTAAGATATCTAATTCTCGAATGTTTAGTAAAGTTCCGTAATGACTTGTGAGCTAAGGGTTTCATTAAGGTTTAACGAAATGCATGGAAAGTCCAAAAAAATTCTTACTTCTTGACATCTATTTCTCGAATGTTTAGTAAAGTTCCATATTAACTTGTGTTCTAAGGGTTTAATTAAGGTCTAACAAAATTCATGGAAAATTCAAAAAAATTCTTACTTCTTGACCCATCTTGACATCTAGTTCTCGAATGTTTAGTAAAGGTCCATATTGACTTGTGTTTTAAGGGTTTAATTCAGATCTAATGCATGGAAAATCTAAAAAATTCTTACTTCTTTACTACTAAACTACTTTTTGAAATGTTTACGTTTAGAGATTCTTATAAGTTCTTCAATCTTACGTTGACCTGAGCTAATTCCACGGCTTAATTGTTGAAAGTGTGACATGAGGTCCTGAATGATGAACAGGGAATTTTGTATGTGGGGGTGCAAGTAGGAAGAATTGTAGGGGGTCATGAATGAAGTGTGCGATTGAGGTGACTGTAGGGGATCTAACCCTGATAAATTGTTTACTTGTTAAGGATCGAGCCCGGGAGCCCGTCTTAGGCTTGCCGGCTCGGTGGGACGAACGCCAATTACAGCCTTTTGTAGAGGCCAGAATTCTGATTGACACCAATGCGTCCCCTCACACTATGAGCCTTTTCAGTAGCATAGGTCCGACCCCAGACCTACTGTGCTTCTGCCGTGGTTCTGCACCATGTCCCCAATTTTCTCTGCTTTTAGCCAAAAAAAAAAAAATGAACCTAATACTGTGGCCGGTAGAGCATCGGAGGCCTCTACTTTACTATGCATTTCCCTTTTTAATTTCTCTTTCCAAGGCGGAGGTTGCTAAGGCCAGATCTGTAACAAAGAGCGCAAAGGAGCAGACATTATCATTGGATGACTGACTTCAAAGTTAATGATCTTCTCCAGTGAATTGTGTCTTCGACTAGTCAATAAGGTCTTTGGAAAGTCGGAGAGAAGAAACTCTTTAATCCACTAACTCTTCTTTGTTCCATTGTTAGAAAATGATCATTTAATCAGTTTTTATTCTTTTTGGTTGTTTGTTGTTGTTTTCTGTTTTTGCTCTTTCTGGCTTTTTTTTCCCCTCCCCTTTTTAAGCCCACGGTTATTCAGAGCAGACAGCCCCCAAGAAAGCTATCCCTTGTCCTTTTAAAATTTTTTTTCCAAGTGACGGGTGAATAAATGTGCAAAAAATTAAGGCATAATGACCGAGCAAGAGCGACAAAACCTAATTAGTCACGGAGTCCACTGGCTAATGAGCCGCAAAACTGCCTCTTGAGTGTGTAATAACTGTATTTTTCACCATTTCTTCTCCTTTAGTCACAGCCTTGTGTGGCATCTCCGACAAACTAAAATGGCACCAGATGCAACAGGCTGCAGATATTTTAACTTCAATTCACTAACCATATGTTCACATAAGTCATGGCTTCCGCTTTCCCACAGGCTGAATTCTGGAGGGCTGCCATTTAACGTGTTACTAAACGGGTCTGCTCTGACAGCAAGGGGCGTACGTCCAAGGGGTCTGCAATTTAATGCTAAGTTATCCTTATATTATCTGGATTTGCATAAAACTACTGCTATTGTGTTTTCTATGTCGGAAATGTAGATAGATAGCTTCGAAATACTTGGTAGATAATTAGATATTAGACTAATATATAAGATAAATAGATCATAAGTCTCTAGTTCATACATTTGGATAGACAGGACATGGCACATTCTAGATCAATAGATGTAGATCGTTGTAGACCTAGATAACTGCTTCTTAATAGATATAGTTAGATGATAGAACAATGGATCTTTAGGTAACTCTTAGGCGGGCTTTGCACACTACGACATCGCAGGTGCGATGTCGGTGGGGTCAAATTGAAAGTGACGCACATCCGGCATCGCATGCGACATCGTAGTGTGTAAAGCCTAGATGATACGATTAACGAGCGCAAAATCGTCGTAATCGTATCATCGGTGCAGCGTCGGCGTAATCCATAATTACGCTGACGCGACGGTCTGATGTTGTTCCTCGCTCCGGCGGCAGCACACATCGCTGTGTGTGAAGTCGCAGGAGCGAGGAACATCTCCTACCGGCGTCACCGCGGCTTCCGTAGGATATGCGGAAGGAAGGAGGTGGGCGGGATGTTTACATCCTGCTCATCTCCGCCCCTCCGCCGCTATTGGCCGCCTGCCGTGTGACGTCGCTATGACGCCGCACGACCCGCCCCCTTAGGAAGGAGGCTGGTCGCCGGCCAGAGCGACGGTCGCACGGCAGGTGAGTGCATGTGAAGCTGGCGTAGCGATCATGTTCGCTACGCCAGCTATCACACGATATCGTACCTGCGACAGGGGCGGGGACTATGGCGTGCGACATCGCATCATCGGCTTGCGATGTCGCAACGTGCAAAGCCGCCCTTATAGTTATGGCCTACTACTTTTTAAAGGGTAATTCCAATCTTTATAAATGGATGTTGTCAGATCTTGAAGTTGCGGCTTCTTCTCCTTTTTTCGGGCCACCATTCCAGACTTGTGTAACGCGCATCGCTCGGTGCTTGTATGGACGTCTGTGATCTCACTATTATGAAGCAGACGAGTTACCTCCACTGCCGGGTTTGTCGCCCCAGAACTGATAGACCTTGTGATGAGCAACTTTTTGACTCTGATATTTTGCCTGGATGTCTCCTCTTGGCTTTTGAATGGATGGACGGACTTCATTTCATATTTTTCTACCTGTCATGGCCTCACATGATGAAGTTTGACAATTTTCTTCGCCAAGACCCCGCTATCGATGAACTGGATGATGCAGTTTCTCTTTTCTTGGCAAATCTTCTTCGTGCTGCTCCTGGATTCTAACCAGTGACCTTTCACACACTGAGCTATTAGGGAATGTGAGAACAGGTTGTGATTTGTAGTATACAGGAAGAAAAAGATTTTTCAAACACCAGGAGCAAAACAATAACAATGCAGCGACATGACAAGATTCTGCATAACTAATCATATGCTAAACAGCTGCAAGTGACAATTATGTATGAGATAGCCAAGATGATTGTCTATAAAATGAAGGTCGTCTCATGCTCAAATCTGTAGTGGATGGTGAGATATGGAGCCTGAAAGTCAAACGTGAAAAACATTGTTACCCTTTTGTTTGTCAACACATACTAGGATTGAGCTGATATATATATAAATTTATATTACACACACACACACACACACACACACCGAAAAGGTGCACAGGATAAGGGATATTTGTACAGGATGTGGAACATTATGACAAAATGTGGGGAGGTGCGAGGGGCGATGCATGAGTCTTTATAGTATTTAGAAAGTTACAACTGCCCATATATCCAAACAAAATACAGGGAAGTGGAAATGTGAGGCAGGCCCCAATCCAAATCTTGCATCGGGGCCCTTTGGACTACGCTACTGCCTACCACCGCACTGTCTGCAGTGCTCTGATGCACCATGGTGTGGCCATGAGCTGGGAGCACAGTTATTCCCCCTCAATTTGCGTCTCGGAGGACTGTCCTAAGCTTCTTATGGATAGCGATTATTCCTGGAACGAACACTGCCTTGCGTTTTGCACATGCGCACCGATAGTGGCTGTGACATCCGTACATGCACACAGCACAGATGCTGGGCACATTCTCCCTGGCTCCTCTCTGCCATTGCCACTCTTACACTCATAAAACTGTTGGACATGCGCATCCGGATCAACCAGTATCGGTGCACATCTGCACATACACACTCTAAAGGCTACTTTACATGCTGCGATATATCGGTCCCGATATCGCTAGCGTGGGTACCCACCCCCATCTGTTGTGCGACACGGGCAAATCGCTGCCCGTGCCGCACAACATCGCACAGACCCGTCACACATACTTACCTGCCGGCGACGTCGCTGTGACCGGCGAACCGCCTCCTTTCTAAGGGGGCGGTCCGTGCGGCGTCACAGCGACGTCACTGAGCGGCCGCCCAATAGAAGCGGAGGGGTGGAGATGAGTGGCCGGAACATCCCGCCCACCTCCTTCCTTCCTCATAGCGGCCGGGAGGCAGGTAAGGAGAGCTTCCTCGTTCCTGCAGCGTCACACATAGCGATGTGTGCTGCCGCAGGAGCAACGAACTACATCGTTACTACTGCAGTAACGATAATCGAGAATGGACCTCCATGTCACTGATGAGCGATTTTGCACGTTTTTGCAACGATGCAAAATCGCTCATCGGTGTCACACGCAGCAACATCGCTAATGCGGCCGGATGTGCGTCACAAATTCCGTGACCCCAACGACTCCGCATTAGCGATGTCGCAGCGTGTAAAGCCCCCTTAAGGGGTATTTTGCACGCTGCGACATCGCTAGGCGATTGTAGCGATGCCGAGCGCGATAGTCCCCGCGCCCGTCGCACATGCGATATCTTGTGATAGCTGCCGTAGCGAACATTATCGCTACGGCAGCTTCACACGCACATACCTGCCCTGCGATGTCGCTCTGGCCGGCGACCCGCCTCCTTCCTAAGGGGGCGGGTCGTGCAGCGTCACAACGACGTCACACGGCAGGCGGCCAATAGAAGCGGAGGGGCGAAGATGAGCGGGACGTAAACATCCCGCCCACCTCCTTCCTACCTCATTGCAGGCGGGACGCAGGTAAGGAGATGTTCCTCACTCCTGTGGCTTCATACACAGCGATGTGTGCTGCCGCAGGAACGAGGAACAATATCGTATCTGTCGCTGCAGCGAAATTATGAAAATGACCAACACTGCATAGATCACCGATTTTCGATGCTTTTGCGATCGTTTATCGGTGCTTCTAGGCTTTACACGTTGCGATGTCGTTACCGGCGCTGGATGTGCATCACTTTCGATTTGACCCCAACGAGTTCGCAGTAGCGATGTCGCAACGTGCAAAGTACCCCTAAGAGCGCGCTCGGTCCATCACAAACATTATCTGCAGAAATAACGTAGCATATTGCACAGACTAACGACTTAGCTGAAGAGATTCGGATTCAGCAATCAAGTGAGTCTACTTCCATGGTGTTACTGGATTCCCCAAACAGGTTATATTTTCTTCTACGTATTTCTTCTGGGGTAAAATTATTCAGTTTTGTCTTCTTTTTGTCCTAAAACGCATATAGAGAGAATAGGCTAAAAAGCGCAACAAAAGTCAAGGACTGCCATACAGAGCCGCCGTCCAAAAGTTATTTCATTTAATTTGCATAAGACCCATAAAACACACAGCATCTAAAACATCATATAAATCCCGACTCAAGTTTCACCACTGCGGCTTCTTCTGGGGCTCGGGTAACTTTGAGCTCCACATCATGTTTATATTAATCATCCATGCCCACCTCAAACACAAATATATAAAAATATTTTTCTGTATAAAAATATTCGCTATATGACATCCATCTTTTTTTTTTTTTTGTACGTGAAAATAAAGAAAGATGTACGAATGTATGAGCAACTTTAGATAAATCCAAGATTGAGCAAACTGCAACTAGACTTAAAATCTATGTCAATATTAAGATCATTCGGAGACAAGGACCCCAAAGTGAATATCCGGCAACTTTACCCACATTAGTTTTTGCTGTGACTTGGGTGAGAGTGGGGACATTTCTTGGTTTTCCTAGGGATAGATTAAAGGGAACCTGCCACCAGATTTGGTGACTATAAGCTGCGGCCACCAGCAGTGGGCTCTTTTATATACAGTATTCTAACATACTGTATATAAGAGCCCAGGCCGCTGTGCACAAAATAAAAATCACTTTATAATACTCGCCTACGGGGTGGTGCTGACTGGTCAGATAGGTAGGTGTCTCCGTTCTCCGGTACCGGCGCCTCCTCTTTTGGCCATCTTTGTCCTCCTTCTTCTGATGCCTGGGTGCATGACGTGTCCGACATCATCCACATAGGCTGACATTGAGATCCCGCGCAGGCGCACTACAATACTTTGATCTACCCTGCTCAGGGCAGATCAAAGTGCGCAGTTCTAGGTGCATATTGCTAATCCCTGCCTAACTGTCCCTGCATCTAGTAGCATAGATAAAGAGATCTTTAGAAAAAGTATTTCTGAAGATCCTTTATGATATGGTAATGAGGCTGGGGACTAGTCTCAAGGGTGTTAGTTCCTGCACTTATTCTGCCCTCTTGGCATGGTAGTGTCGCGGGCGGGGAGGGGACGCTGCGCTCACCACGCTCGGGTCTGGTGCTGCTGCTGCTTCGCTTGCTGCTCGGTCGGTGGCTCGAGTGGTGGGCCGGATCCCAGGGACTCGAGCGGCGCTCCTCGCCCGTGAGTGAAAAGGGGAATGGTTTTGGGGATTTATTATCCGTGACGCCACCCACGGTTGTGGTGAGGTTGTGACACCACCGCTGCTCTGGACGGGGATCCCGGGAGCGATGACGGGGAGCAGCTTGGATGTTGTTCTTCCCTCCGTGGGTAGGGGGGGTTGGTTGTCCCGGGGCCCGGTGAGGGAGGAATGGCAGGCGGGTTACGGGGCCTGGTGAGGTGCAGGGTCGCGGGGGCAGCGCGGTGCCACACGGCACGGTGGTATTCACTCAGCCAATGATGAATGCAAAGTCTCCGGTAAAACAAACGGCTGGATGGACGGGTCCCACAGACGGCTGCGGTGGTTCTCCTCCCGGTAGGTTGGCGGTGACTGCTTTTCCCCTCACCTGTGTTATGTTCTCGGTTCTGGTGGCTTCCCACCGGTAACCCGCTCCCCAGCTTGAATGGAGGCTGAGGGAGCCCCTTTTGCCCGCAGGCTCTGGCCCTGGGAACTGTAGCCTTGGCGGTGACTGTATTTCCCTTCACGGTTTGAGCTGTTGCTTTCAATCGGGTCTTGACTGCTGGGAAACCCCGGAGGTTCCCTTCGCTAATGGATTTGACCGGTTTTACAGCGACTCCTAGCCTGGTCGGGGTCCGTAGGCCCTGCCGAATGGTGCTGGATTCTCATCGTTCCCCGATCCGGTACCGGCGGGCCACCGCCCGTCCCCGGTCCTTACGGTTCACGTCAATCAGCCCCTCCTGCAGACGGTCACCACCGTCTGCCAACCGTGCTGTATGTGCCTGGGCCACGCACCCGGACACGGTCAGTCTCCTCCACTACCACTTCACTCCTTCACTTCTCAAACTGAACTCAACTGCCTTTTCCTTTTCCCGCCTCCAGGACTGTGAACTCCTCGGTGGGTGGGGACAACCGTCTGGCTCCACCCCCTGGTGTGGACATCAGCCCCTGGAGGGAGGCAACAAGGATTTTTGTTTGACCTAGATGTGCCTAGCCGAGGTGTGGGGTGTGTTGTTGTAGCATCTGTGACGTCCTGGCTTGTCCAGGGCGCCACAGTAGCACACCCACAGGGGTGTGCTAACATGCTATTCAATGCAGCATCACCAGCGATGACGCGTGTACCTGTGTCTGCTATAACCGCTGATCTAAATGCTGGACACTTCTGGTCATGCGCACTATGAAGCTGGGTGTACACGTCCCGGCTTCAGAGAGGTTTAGTGCCAGGACTTTGGATCAGCGGTCACAACGGACACAGGTGGTGATGCTACATTGAGTAGCATGTAAGCACGCCCCGGTGGGTGTGCTAATATACTAATAGGACGGAATGAGTGCAGAAACTAACGCCCTTGTGACTAGTCCCCTCGCTCATTAGCATATCATAAAGGATCTTTAGAAATACTTTTTCTAACGATCTCTTTATCTATGCTAGTGTATACAGGGACAGTTAGGCAGGATTTAGCAATATGCACCCAGAACTGCTCATCATCCTGGGAGCATATTGCACCTGACAAGTTCCCTTTAAGTAGAATATATATTACATTATTGAATTATTGACTGAACAAAAAATATTTTTGCCTAGATTTTCTTTTTTTTTTAATTTCTAAAACTTTTCGTCCTTTCAAAATTAAACTGTGAAATTTGTTTTCCAATCTTTATCATTTTTCTTTTCAGTTGTTCTCTGCAGCTCAGTGTCCCTGATCGAGGACCGCAGCCGCATTTGTGATGTTTTTGTGGCTTTTTTTTTGTCTGAACTTTCATCTATTCTAGTTGCTCAGGCTTGGCTGCTCACTTCATCAGCTCTTTCCTGCTCTCAACTCCGGGGTTATTATGCCTTTTTTATATACTGCTCTTCGTGCCCTTGTGAACCTGTTGAAAAGCGCTGAAAGAGGGTTGAAAAGTGCCACTAGGTCCTAAAATAGTGCTGACTATGAGGCAGAAAGAGAGGAGTTCTGTTTTATTCAGTGCTAAAGATAACACTATACAGAATGATAGACTCCCTTAAGGCATTGTTCCCAGTTTATTGAATGAGGCTCTTAGCCGTTCTTGAGGGGCTGTCACAGGTAGGCATCCAACAGAGATAATTCCCAGCCTATGCTTCATTGCCCCCTTATAGGGCCTGACTCTGGATTGTGAAAGGCCTCAGACATTGTTGAATAAACTCCTACTCGCCTCCATAAACTTTTTTTTTTCCTCTCCCATTGGATTTTCCGGAGATGTGAACAGCTTGCAGTCAAGGCAGAGGAAGCTGCTGAATGCGGCCCTATTTCTGATGAGAAGATTGACAGCCGCTGCAAGAGATGGGCTGGGAGGGACCAACCGCCCTCCGGAATTCTCTTCCCCCTTCTCTTTTTTCCCGCAGGTGAAGTCAGATCTTCGTGACTTTGTGCCGGGGACTAAAGATCTTTTCCTAATGCTTCGTCCTGGACACATGAGTAATCCGCAAATGCTGATACTTGGTCAGTTCCTTGGATTTAAAAGGAGGCCTCGTCTTTTATCTTGAGGGACTATTGTTGGATATCTGAGGGCACGGCCCATTGACGACTTGCTGGCCCTGCATAAAATTCGGAGCTCCATATTGAGTTACAAAACATGCCAATGAAGGGATAATTATGTATTTTATTCACTTATATAGTGTTACTTACAGCAAAGAAGGGCAGTAGTTGTACATTGCCCAGGCCAAAAACTAGTACTCTACTTTTGGAGGATATTTATTCCTCTTTTTGTTGCTATTCACTAATATAATGACATCATATTCTGCATCATCACTGTCCCCATTGGGGCTCACAAATTCCCTATCAGTATGGATATATTTAGTAGTGAAAAGTCCTAAAAACTCGGTTTGGAGTTTAAAGGGTTAATCCCATTTCCAAGATCCTATCCCAATATGTACTAGGTGTAATAATAAGAATACTAGCAAATACCGACAATTCGAAATATAGTATAGTTCTTCTGATTCACTATGTCTCTTACCTCATGTGCAGGGCATTGCATGACCTTAGGTATCCATGGTTATGACCATAAGCAACAAACTGTCACTATATTCGTGGTTATAACCATAGAAAGCTAAGGTCCTGCAATTCCCTGCACATGAGGTAAGAGACATAAAAATATAGTATAGTTCTCCTGATCACTATGTCTCTTACCTCAAATGCAGGGCATTGCAGGATCTTAGTTATCCATGGTTATGACCCTAAGCAACTAACTGTCACTATATGCGTGGTCATAACCATAGAAAACTAAGGTCCTGTAATGCCCTGCCCATGAGGTAAGAGCCATAGAAATGTAGTATAGTTCTCTTGATCACTATGTCTCTTACCTCATATGCAGGGTATTGCAGGACCTTAGGTATCCATGGTTATGACCATAAGCAACTAACTGTCACTATATGCGTGGTCATAACCATAGAAAACTAAGGTCCTGTAATGCCCTGCCCATGAGGTAAGAGACATAAAAATATAGTATAGTTCTCCTGATCACTATGTCTCTTACCTCATATGCAGGGCATTGCAGGACCTTAGGTATCCATGGTTATGACCATAAGCAACTAACTGTCACTATATGCGTGGTCATAACCATAGAAAACTAAGATCCTGTAATGCCCTGCCCATGAGGTAAGAGACATAGAAATGTAGTATAGTTCTCTTGATCACTATGTCTCTTACCGTATGGGCAGGGCATTGCAGGACCTTAGCTATCCTTGGTTACAACCAAAAGCAACTAACTGTCACTATATGTGTGGTCGTAACCAAGGATGCCTAAGATCCTGCAATGCCCTGAACATGAGGGAAGTGACATAGCTAATAAGGAAAACTATACTACATTTCTAATTTTAAATATTTGCTATTATTATTATGATTATTATTATTACAACTACTACATATTAGGAAAGGCTCTTGGAGACGGGAATACCCCTTTACGTCTCTTATTCATTCTTTTCTGTGAGGTTATTTCTGATAACAGTTAACTTCCACAATTCTACAGTCCATTAAACAAGACCTGTCACTCAACAAAAATATGTAATTTTTTTTTTACCTGGTGTAAATGCCACCGTTCTCCAGACTCTGACAATGTTTTTCTTTTGTTTCTGCGACTCTCCGTTCCTGAGATATGGCCCTCTCTTCCCTTTTATATTAATCTAGTCTTGTTAGACAAGTGGGTGTGCTCCTTTAAGGAGATGCCCACGGAGAAAAGTTGAAGACCACACCCATTTGCCTACCAAGTGATGAAGAGAAGAGAGGGTCATATCTCAGGAATGGAAGGGCGCAGGAACAAAATGAAAACTACCCCAGATTCAGGAAATCAGCAGCATTTACACCAGGTACATTTTTTAACATATTTACGGAAAGTGACAGGTTTGCTTCAAAGAGCATATTGCTGTGATGCTTGTGTGTCAGTCTTCACTGCAGTTCTGGCTTTCTATTCGTATACAATTCATATAGCTTTTGGCTGAATACAATTTTTCTCCCCATACATATGCAATGTGGCTTGGCTAAATGTGCAAATTGAAATTGTGCAAAGTCGTTGTGATAGAATTCTGTTGTTGGGGTAGAAACATTAATGCAGTTAAGTTAAGGCCCTGTCCAGATTAAAAAAATAAAATAAAAAAATGGCTGCCTTCTTAGAACAATGCCACCTTATGTTGTATGTGATATTGCAACTCATTCCCTTAATGAGCCCTGAACTGCAATACCAGACAACACCAACGAGCAATAGTGGCGCTGTTTTATGAAATAAAAAAAATAGTCCAACAATCCCTTATACAAGTGCTTATACCATCACTAATACTACATGGGGTTAGCAAAATAGCCTTTTGGGGATATATGGTGGTATAAGAGATACCTTGGAGATCCATTGTTTTTCTCTTTACAATCTAGCATTAGTATGACACAAAGCTCTCTTTGGTATACATTGATCGCGGAAACAATCATCATCATCACCATAAGGTTTTTAAAATTAATTTTTAAAACCACAAAAATGAAATAAAGTATAACTTTGATTTTATATATATATATATATATATATATAATATATATATAATTTTTTTATATATAAACATATATATTTTTTTTTTTTTTTTTTTTTTTTTCATTTTACTATTTTTTTTTTGTCCTATGGAAAGCTGCTAAAAAATTTTTAGGTAAATGAAGAATAGATACCACTCCATGCTGTCTGGGACACAAACATTTTAGCACAATCTTTGTAGATGAAAATAAGTCATTATCGGAGAGATATATACATGAATATATATAACTTTTTTTTATTTTATTTTTTTTTAGCCTTTTTTTGAATTTCCTCTAACAGTTTAATGAGGGTCTACTGATTTGCGCTTTTTAATAGAACAATATTAATACAACAGCAGCAATTACACTAAACCTTTGTAATGTCTCCTGGCCGTGACCATATTTCAAGTTGGCTTTTAAGGAGGTGAAATATAATGTGTGTATATATTATATATATATATATATATATATATATATATATATATATTATAGATCTATATACCGTATTTTTCGGACTATATGACGCACACTGGACCATAAGATGCACCCTGGTTTTAGAGGAGGAAAATAGGAAAATAAAATTTCAAGCAAAAAATGTGGTCATGACACACTATTATGGGGCGAGGATCTGCTGCTGACACTGTTATGGGGGTAATGTCCCCAAATTCTCTAACTAAGGTACCCCATCCTGGTAATGATCCTCCAGCCTTGTATATGATCCCCATCCTTGTATATATGTCCCCCATCCTGGTATATCAGTTCATGGCCAACTATTTAGGATGTGTGAGCAACTTTATAATTACCTGCAATTGAAGGGAATATGTCAGCAGGTTTTTGCTATGTAATCTGAGAGCAGCCTGATGTAGAGACAGAGACCATGATTCTAGGGATGTATCACTTAGCTTACTGGAAGCAGCAGTTTTGATAAAAATCAGTTTTCTCTGCTTCAGATCTAGCATAGCTCAGAATGCTGAGCTGTGTATAACCCATCTACATCATTGTGGCAGATTTCTGTGTACATTGTATAGTAACAGAAACCTATTATAGGGAATCTGTCACCAGATGTTTACAACCTAATCTGAGAGCAGCATAATTTGGGGAAGAGATCCTGATTCCAGTGATGTGTCACATACAGGGATGGTTCGTGTTGTTTTGATTAAAATCACTGTTTAATCAGCAGTGATTATCATTACAGGACTACTTGACATGCTGCAGGTAGTCTAGCATATTCATGGGCACAACTGCACCCAAAAAACACCGAAAATGCACCAAAATGTGGTTTGCGTTTTTTCTGCGTTTTTTCTGTCAGAGGGTGTGTTTTTCGCTGAAGAAACAAAACTGCAGTGCCTTAGGCTACGTGCGCTCGTTGACTATTTGCTTGAAATTTCTGTACCATTTCTGCATCTTTTGGTAGGAAAAACACGTTGTTTTTGGCTGCGTTTTTAATGCATTTTTTTATGCATTTTTCCAATGTGTTTTTCATGCAATCTTGCGGTATAAAAACGCTGCAAAAACACTGAAAGAGTTGACATGTTGCAGATTTATTTCTGCACCAAATCTGCAAGGAAAAAAAAAATGTATCGTGTGCAAAAAGCTCCAGGATTCTCATTGATTTGGTTGGCATGAGGATTTGCATGCAGTTTTGTGACAAGAATGGACTAAAACAATGTTCACACAGTTCGTTTTTGCCGCGATTTGCCACGGATTTACCACGGATTTTCCGCAAGTTGGTGCCAGCGGATTTTTACCATTATCTATGGCAAAAACCGCAGGTACCTGCGGAAAAGAAGTGACATGCACATTAAGGCTATGTGCCCACGGGGAAAGTGTCCTGCGGATATATCCGTAGGACATTTTGCAGGAGCTCCCAGGAAACCGCAGCACAACTTTGTGTGTTTTCATGCTGCGGTTTTATTGCGGAATGTCCTGCGGATATGCTGCGGTCATTCTGTATTGAGGATACAGTATCATGGCTTCGGCACTGCATCCTCAATGCAGAAAAAGTGCTGGAGTGATCGGGGAGTTCATACTTACCTCCATCACGCAGCACTTCACTTTCCAGCTGTGTCTGTCGGCACTTTGCAGGAGAAGGTGGGCGGGCCTGAACTAGCTCTGTCACATGACCGGAGTTCGTGCAGGCCCCGCCCACCACCTTCTGCTGCCCGCTCCTGGCTCCAACGCGCTCCTCTGCACCGGAGGAAGTGACTCCGGTGTCTTCTATCAAGGCAGGTAAGTATGGGACTCTGCGGAAAAATCCAGCAGGAATAATTGACATGCTGCAGATTTTTCCGCAGGGAAATCCGCATTATTTCTGCTGTGGAAAAAAACGCAGCATGGGCACAGCACTCCCCAAATGCCATACAAATGGCTGGGGACTCGCTGTACTGCGGATTTTTGAAAAATCCGCGGGATTTCCACGAAAAAATCGCGGCAAATTCCGCAAATTTTCCACAGCGTGGGCACATAGCCTAATTCCGCAGCACAATATCCGCGAGTAAATCCGAGAGTATAAAAAAACGCAGTGTGCGCACAGCACTTTTTAAAACCCATAGGTTGGGGAATTGACTGCAGCAACGTTAGACACATTTTCTGCAGCAAATCTGCAGTAAATCCGCAGCGTGTGCACAGGGCCTTACCACGGATTTTGCTGAGGATTTGCTTCAGAAAAGGTGTCTAACATTGCTGCAGTCAACTCCCCAGCAAATCCTATGGGTTTTAAAAAAATGCTGCGCTTTTTTATACCCGCTGATTTTCCGCTGCGGAAAACCTTTTTATTTTTAACCTCCTTGAGTTTCATTAATACGTTACCCTATAAAAGTCTAATTCAGGGGAAACAATTTGGGCAATTTTCAAAAACTTTTTTTTCACTAAATACAAATTTGTTTTTTTTTCTTACTCTTTCATTGGTGCAAATTAGCTCATTTTCCCATTTTCCCCCCAAAGTTGACTTAATTGAATGTGCCTGGTGACCTTATGATTTCTATGGGGCGACCGGCCCAGATTTTATTTTTTTTTCTTTCTCTTTTCCGAAAAAGCGCGTTTTTGTATAGAAGACTCTTCCCCCACTTCCTAAGTGTTAATAAGATATTAACATATAGAAAGACAATAATTCAGCGCCGATTGTCTCATTGGGCGCTCGGCTAACTAAGAGTATCGTTTCTGCTTGACATATAACAGATAAACTCCAGTCAATGCTTCACAATGCAGCCAGGAGGGGAGGGGGGTATTCTTTGCAAACAAGAGGCTGCTGGTTAACTGAAAATGTCCCCGTTTGATTGACAGTATCTGTCGGAGGCAATGAACTCCACTCCAGCGCTGCCTTTATGTGCCTGTGTAAAGTTGTTCAACTGTGACCTCTCCATCTGTTCCAGCTAATCTCAAAGTCATTTAGACCCTGCTCCTAATTCATGCCCAATGCAGCACGCTCTGCGCTGGGTACGTATATGCCACAGAATTGTTGGCCTGACCGCTACGCCAGATTTTTTTTTTCTTTTTTTGTGTGTTGTTGAAGTTCTTGTTTGTGACATCTGTGCAGAAGTTTTGTGATGTTGGAGTTGTCAGAGCCTTTACTACAGAGATTGCTGAACTAATTCAATTTCTGCTACTCCATACACACCGGCTCTGCTATGTGCTTGGCAGGTCAAAGCCATGATTATAGACTGGAACATAGTACTGCACTATGAATCCAGTAATAGGGCAGTTAGGAAAGACTTCACTGGGCAAAGGAGCTCACAATCTAATCACTTCAGTTACTGTTAGGCGGGCTTTGCACGTTGCGACATCGCAAGCCGATGCTGCGATGTCGCACGCGATAGTCCCCGCCCCCGTCGCAGGTACGATATCTTGTGATAGCTGGCGTAGCGAACATTATCGCTACGCCAGCTTCACATGCACTCACCTGCCCTGCGACCGTCGCTCTGGCCGGCGACCCGCCTCCTTCCTAAGGGGGCGGGTCGTGCGGCGTCATAGCGACGTCACACGGCAGGCAGCCAATAGCGGCAGAGGGGCGGAGATGAGCAGGATGTAAACATCCCGCTCACCTCCTTCCTTCCGCAAAGCCGCCGGCGGCAGGTAAGCTGATGTTCCTCGCTCCTCCGGCGTCATACACAGCGATGTGCGCTGCCGCAGGAACGAGGAACAGCATCGTACCTGTCGCTGCAGCATAATTATGAAAAAGTCGGAGCCTGCAACGATGATACGATAACGACGCTTTTGCGCTTGTTAATCGTATCATCTAGCATTTACACACTACGATCTCGAAAGTGACGCCGGATGTGCATCACTTTCGATTTGACCCCACCGACATCGCATGTGCGATGTTGCAACGTGCAAAGCCGCCCTTAGGCCGGAGTCACACTTGTGAGTGACTCTCGCGAGTCTCGCATCGCATCACCCGGCACGGCCGCACACAACCCTGACAGGAGCGGGTCGGCTGCATGTATTTCTATGCAACTAAGACGCTCCTGTCCGGAGAGCATCAGTCCATGCCGGGTGATGCAATGCAAGACTCTCGCAAGATACGTGCAAGTGTGACTCCAGCCTAAGTGCCATGTTAAAGGGCAATTTACCCCCTAAGAGTATGTTCACACTGAGCGAAAAAAACCTTCAAGCTTGGCAGTAAAAATGCTACCTGTACAACACAGCTACTTGATGCATTAATTGTCACAAATTGATCTAACTGCAGGATAATGAAGAACAGGGGCTCCTTTGCTGTCCCTCACCCTAGGGGACTCCAGGCTATCCCTAACCTCAGGGTTACTCCTGATGGTGGAGATGCCTGAGTCCCGTCCCTGGCTTAGAACTAATCTAATCTCTCCCTGCCGCCAGGGAAAGAAGGGATAGGGGTAATGGAAACTCAGATACAGACACACAAGAGAAAACCAAAACTCTAAGGGTACTTTCACACTTCTGTTTTGGTTTTTTTTTGGCGCAATCCGCTGTCTTTGGAATCAGCGGAATCAGTTAACGGATTCTGCTGTTTCCCATAGACTTGCATTGATGACGGATTGTGCCAAAAGTACCTGCGTTGCTTTCGTTGGCCGGCGCTCCATTGCTTCCGCTCAGCGGAAGCAACGCTGAATGTAACGTTATTTGCTTGCGTCAAAACGACGCTGACTAGCGGATTCCGTTGCTTCCGTTAAAATTTATAATGGCTCCCTATGGTAGCGGATTCTGTTGCAAAGTGCTTTACAACGGAATCCGCTGCTGGATTCTGCTAATTTCTACTGAGCATGCCCAGAATGAAAAAAAATGAAAAAAAACCAGAGCCGACGCATTCCGTTAGACGGATGCCTAACGGACGCCAAACGGATGCAACGGGTCCGTTATTTCACAGGAATCAGCTGATTCCTGTGAAATAACGGATCCGTTGCATCCGTTGACACCACAAAAATAACGGATGCGTCAAAAGGACGCAGCAACGGACCCAGCGGATTTCGCCCAACGCAAGTGTGAAACTAGCCTAACACACTACACACACAGGAATAGACAATTAGAGACTCAGGAGAAAAGCAAGAGCAGGACGGTAGCAACAAAGGTCAACAAGTGTTAACTCCACAACTGCACTTAAACAAACAAGGAAAACAGATGCGGAACCGCACCACCAGGTCACCTGATTCAATAATGCGAGGGATAGTGGGAGAAACAATAACCACCATGGCTTTGTACAGCGGTGCTCACCAGAAGAGGACTATTTCAGCGAAGATCATCATAAGGGTGTGTTCCCAGGACCCGTAGAAGCACAGCAGTGCAAAACGGCTGTCGTCCTCTGGGGTGCCAGCATCTGGTCTCTGACCCACTCACTTTCTATGTATATATAATAAATAGGGATGATCGAATACCTCAAATATTCGGCTTCGTGAATATTTGCCGAATAGGTCGCCGCTATTCGACTATTCGCGAATATTCGATGCGCAATGTAAGTCTATTGGAAACCTGAATAACAACTATTCGGAACTATTCGGGCTTTCCATAGACTTATATTGCGCATCGAATAGTCGCATAGCGGCGACCTATTCGTTGGATATTCACGAAGCCGAATATTTGAAGTATTCGATCATCCCTAATAATAAAGCAAGGACCTTTACACAACAGCGTGTGCCACGATTCTTCCTTTTCTTTTGATGCGCTCAGAAACAAGTATAACAACCACCAGATAGTCTGGATCACAAGAACTCAACAGACCAACTAAGATAAACTATAGCTGGCAAAGAAGGAAGGATCTAGGCAGCATATATAGGAGGGAAGCAGATGTGATTGGCTTCCCCACAACATGTGATCAAAGGATACTAACAAGCAGACTAGCAGAGATTAACTCTTGCTAGCCTGCCTATGAACTACCACACCACAGGTTGACACCTGAGTCTGCCTGCCTGAATTGACAGACACCAAAAAAGTTATCAGGCGGAGTGGCAGAATCTGTAGTCTGAACATATCCGAGCGCTGCCATGGCAGTCAGTGAAGTTTGTAAAAAATCTCCATATGACATTAATGCTGTGTTTTATCAATGTATTTGCAGTGTCTGATTATGTTCAATGAGTAAAAAACACTGTAAAAACGCTAAAAGAATTGACATGCTGTAGATTATCAAAAACGCTGCAGTGCTCAAATTCTGGCAGGTGATTACTGAACTGCTTTTGCTGGTACTGGAAAACACAACTTTGATTCCACCTGAAAAAAAAACGCAGCAAAAATAACGCTGCCAAAATGCAATGTGTGAACATAACCTGATCTAAGGTAAAGGCCGCTTTACACGCTGCGATATCGGTACCGATATCGCTAGCGTGGGTACCCGCCCCCATCTGTTGTGCGACACGGGCAAATCGCTGCCCGTGCCGCACAACATCGCCCAGACCCGTCACACATACTTACCTGTCCGCCGATGTCACAGCAGCGTCACTGAACCGCCGCCCAATAGAAGCGGAGGGGCGGAGATGAGCGGGACGTAACATCCCGCCCACCTCCTTCCTTCCGCATAGTGGCCGGGAGGCAGGTAAGGAGAGGTTCCTCGTTCCTGCAGTGTCACACGGAGCGATGTGTGCTGCCACAGGAACGAGGAACAACTTTGTTACTGCTGCAGTAACGATATTTGAGAATGGACCCCCATGTCACCGATGAGCGACTTTGCACGTTTTTGCGACGATGAAAAATCGCTCATAGGTGTCACACACAACGGCATCGCTAACGCGGCCGGATTTGCGTCACCAATTCCGTGACCCCAACGAGTTCGCATTAGCGATGTCGTAGCGTGTAAAGCCCCCTTAACTTGTTGCACGTTCTATTTGGTCGTTTCTTAGTTTAAGCTGTTTCTGAAAAAGTTGAGTGAAACAGTATTTTTCTGCACAACGGTGGGGTTAACCAGCTTCTATGATTCCTAAGGTTTTGTACAGAATGAGTTTTTTTACGTTGCTTATTTTTGCTTCGTCAAAACCGCAGCGTCACACAGTTCTATGAGGGTATGTCCGCACGTTGCGTTTTGCCGTGACAAATATTCTTCAGCATTTTGTCACTTCATGTGCATTTCAAAACGCAGCCAAAACGCTGTGTTTTGGATGTATTTTGAATGCAGAATAGATGCAGAATGGATGCGTTCTGGATGCTTGCTCTACCATAGATAGAGAGGGAAAAGCATCCAAAACGCACAAAATAAGTGACATGTTGCTTTTTAGAACACATCGATTTTGTAAAAAACTTGGCATCCAAAACGCATTGTGAGCATGGAATTTGCTGACTTCTCATAGACTTTGCTGGGGAAGCAGAACACATGCGTTTATGCTGCAGTAAACGCATTAAAAAAACGCAACGTGCGCACATAGTCTTAAAATAGATTGGATTTATAGAAATCTTATGTTCATTGTACTTCTTTTTTTACTCAGCGTAAATTGATCTGCGGTGTGTTTCAAAGCCGCAATATGTCAATTTCTCTTGTGGATACGCTGAGTTTTCTTTGCAGATTTTTCCTATAGACTTGCACTAAATGCAGAAAATCTGTAGGTAAAAATTGCACATGCGTTTTTAGTGTGTAAACGCATCACAAATGCATTTACTCTGCAGCTGAGTAAAGTTTTCTCAAAGTCAATACAAAATATCGAAGCAACAAAGTATCAAAAACAAAGTGGCTTTATTTATAAACATAACACCAGAGACAAAAAAAAACAGTGGCACGCAGCAGATTTACCACGGATTTTGCTACGGATTTGCTGCAGAAAATGTGTCTAACATTGTTGCAGTCATTCCCAAGCAAATCCTATGGGTTTTAAAAAATGACGTGCACACACTGCGATTTTTTTTATACCTGCGGATTTACCCGCGGATTTTCCGCTGCGGAATTAATGAGCATGTCACTTCTTTTCCGCAGTATCTGCGGTTTTGCCATAGATAATGGTAAAAATCCGCAGGGACCAACCTGTGGAAAATCCACGGTAATTCCATGGCAAACCGCGGTAAAACCGCATGCGGATTTCTTTGCGGCTTTGGTGCGTTTTTTACCGCAGGTGCGGGATTCTTTAAGAGGGTCCGGATTTTTATTAAGAAAAAGGCACTTTCTAGTGCGCACATAGCCTCAAAAGCGCAATAAAAACGCATGTAAAAAAACGCGCAATGAAAAAAAAAACAAGTAACCTAATTTACATAGTAGGTGCAGAAATTCTGCAACATCATAAACTCACTAATAACTTATCGTGTGAATCTAAATGGTAAATGTCTCTGGTTTTACAGTAATATGTCTGCTACTTTCACACATTCATGCAGGTTTTTCTTTGAGGCTTATGTCATCATGATGAGCATTTGGTGCATATTTGAGCATGCAAATTTTTCTGGAGCATTTCTGCATCTATTCATTAAATTAGGTTACTTGCATTTTTTTTTTCTAAATTCTAGTGTGTTTATCACATTTTTGTGATGCCATATGCCATGTTTTAATGGTTTTTTTTAAGCCTTTGATATTTCCTGGCATCTGGCTTTGACAAAATTTTTTTTTATGTATAGTCAAGTGTGAACTACATGCATTTTTAGTGCAGTTCTGCAGCAGAAATGCAAATACATAGCTGCTTTTTACCTGCAGATTTTCTGCCTCTAAAGCGGGCTTTACACGCTGTGATATCAGTACCGATATCGCTAGCGTGGGTACCCGCCCCCATCTGTTGTGCGACACGGGCAAATCGCTGCCCGTGCCGCACAACATCGTCCAGACCCGTCACACCTACTTACCTGCCCGGCGACGTCGCTGTGACTGGCGAACCGCCTCCTTTCTAAGGGAGCGGTCCGTGCGGCGTCACAGCGACGTCACTGAGCGGCCGCCCAATAGCAGCGGAGGGGCGGAGCTGAGCGGGACGTAACATCCCGCCCACCTCCTTCCCTCCGCATAGCGGCCGGGAGGCAGGTAAGGAGATGATCCTCGTTCCTGCGGTGTCACACGGAGCGATGTGTGCTGCTGCAGTAACGATTTTTGAGAATGGACCCCCATGTCACCGATGAGCGATTTTTGCATGTTTTTGCAACGATGCAAAATCGCTCATTGGTGTCACACGCAACGGCATCACTAATGAGGCCGGATGTGCGTCACCAAATCCGTGACCCCAACGACTCCGCATTAGCGATGTCGTAGCGTGTAAAGCCCCCTTTAGGCAATTACATGGGCAAAATCCACAAATAAAACAAAGCAAGTTGCGGATTTTAAACCACGCTTCAATAAAGAAAAGCACACGGCATTTTTATAAATTTCATCCACTTTGCTGGAACAGTAAGTATCTTGTCTAGGCAACCATCCTGAAGCTATTTCTCAGCAGCACAAATCTTTCTCCAAGTCCTGATAGTTTGCTACAATGTATCGCTGTGTAATGAATGTATCAGTCTGAAGGGCATGAGGCAATTGATTGCCAGTGTAAACTGTGTTTCTTTTGTGCCAGACTAGAGGTCTTAAGGACTATTTTTACACCTTTTCAATGTATGATTGTGCATGTTAATGGTCACCTTTAGTTAATAAGATTGCACTGTTTTCTTGTGGGAGCGTCCCTCCCTGTAATACAGGCTGGATGCGAGCTCTACATGTATCCAGGATGCTGTTGTAAAAACAATGAGGACAAAAGTTTTCTTTTCTACAACTTTTACTTTCAGTTGTCTAAACCAATATTTCTCAAATTTTCGTATCGGTGTATCCACTGGTAAACGAAAAATAAAGTATTCCCAAGGCTGTATTAATTTGTAAGCCTGAGATAAATTGCTTCATTAACAACCATATAACACCTCAATAGGGTTGCTGTCGATTGAGGTTAATTTTTAAAGTGAAGAATGCACCTTGTTCCCCAAATTTTTACAACACAGAGCCCAATGTAATGCACAATACTGCCATATAGAGCTTAATTAAAATTATTTTATGTAGGACTCAATTAATTTTACCATACGGAGCTTAATTAAGACCCCAGTATAGAGCTCAATAATTGCCATATCGGTTCTGAATTGAGGCTTCTGTTTACTGTGTATTAATAGCATTATTACCCCAATTACATGCTCAATTAATGCTGCCAGACACGGTTCCCTCAGTGCTTGAATACCCCCATCAATGCTCAACTAATGCGGTCATTAACGAGACGATACAGAATTCAGGTTATGCTGCCATTCAGTACTTCGTTATTTCTCCTCTACTTCAATAATGTGTCATTTGTAGGTCTGTTAACTCCGCTATCAAGTGCTGAAATGCCCCCATTTAGTGGCCAGCCACATAGAGGTCAATAACTGCACCATGTAAACAGCCACTGTATAGACTTACCCATTAATAAACATGTACAGCAGATTAAATAAGTATTGAACACGTCACCAATTTTCTAAATAAATATATTTCTAAAGGTTCTATTGACATGAAATTCTCACAAGATGACGGTAACAGCCCATCCAATCCACACATAATTCTTCACTATGTGGCAGGATTGCTTTTTATTTCCTGATAGAGCAGTTGGTGTCATGATCTTCTATGGCTTTTTGCACGTCTTTCTTCATGTATTCAATACTTTTTCCCTGTGTCATTTCTCATTATTACACATCACTAAATTTATGGATATCTATGGTTTGATTTGTTTTCCTGTGTGCATTGGATGGGTTGTTACCAACATCCGGTGATAAATTCATGCCAATAGGTCCTTTAGAAATATATTTACTTAGAAAATTGGTGACGTGTTCAATACTTATTGTATACTGTAAATATTCACAGCGAGGTGCTAGAAGTCGTCCCTAGTGCCACTTGACACTGTGGTTTTTGTCAAGAACGCTGTCTCGGCAGTGGCGCATGCATACCGGTCCTTCAGAATTACTCCACAACCTGTATGGGCCACATTCAGGGCCTGAGCCAGTACTTGGCAAACTTGGGCATGTGCTGGGACTCCATGAGCCTGTGAGGCCCATTAAATTTATGCAGCTGCAAAAGTCTGGCCCATAAAAATGGGTGTCAACTGTGTTGTACAGCCACCGCCCGCATCTAACTTGTTGTGATCGGAGCTAACTATATAACTAAATAGCGGTTTAACCCCCTTAGATGCCGCTGGCAATTGAGACAGAGGTATTTCAGTGGTTGGATATGGGTTGATGATGGCGTTGCCATGGCAGCCAGGAGACTACAAAAGACCCCCATGTAGGCGCCATGTTTATACCCCAATGTATGCACATAGCCGGGGTTCATAGGAGAATGGTAGTTTTACAAACTTTTGCAATATTACAATATAGCCGTGTTACATCTCGTGGCTCTCCTGAGGCAAGGACTGAGGCAGTCTCCCATTCCTTGCCTGCCACGAGCACTCCTGCTCAGCAGCGCCGAAGGTCTGCCAGACTGCGCAGTGTGCAGGAGATACCTTCTCAGAGAGGCAGCAGAAGGGTGACACCTAGTGGTTCTCCTGTTACAAGGAGTGAAGCGGTCTCCCATTCCTGGCCTGCCGCAGACTCTCCTGCTCAGCGGCCCCGAAGGTCTGCGAGGCTGCGCAATGTGCAGAGGTTTACTGCTCAGGGAAGCAGTGAGATTCCCGTTATCTCTCCACATTGTGAGACCGAGGATCCCGCCTCTATTTCCCAGAGGCAGGAGGGTGAGCATGTGCAATGCATGGTGGGTCCTGATTCGCTCACTGACGTCACACGGCTTGATGACAAGGCTGGTGACGTGGTGAATCCTGACTGGCCAGGCTGGGACGTCGTGGACCCTGATTGGGTCAAGTCCGTCATCTCCGCCTCGCGCCCGCCCTCGGGTGGAGCTGCACCTCCTTAAAAGCTCCCCCTGCCATCATGGCGGCGCGCGACCGTCCTTCTATGTTTGGATGTCTGGCAGCGTGCTGCCACGCCACTGCTCAGGCATTACTGTCTCTTGTGGGCTTGGCCCTTGCTGCTCCGGCAGTACCTCGTTTGCAGGCCGTGTTCCTGCCTTGCTGCTCCGGTAGTACCCCCGTCAACAGGCCGTGTTCCTGTCCCAGGTGAGCTCCTCAAGTCTCCATTGGACTCACCTGGTTATTGAAAGCACACGTGCGTGGGCACCTCTGTGCTACCCTCGTGCCATATTCTCGTGACTTCCACTGGCACACGTGCGTAGGCACCTCTGTGCTTCCCCGTGCAACAGGTACACCGAGCCGTGAGATCTGTGCCATACAACCCTCAGGGGTTAGGGCAGATCGGTGTACATAGATCGTCTGTGACATTCCAGACGATCGCTAGCAGCAACCCGCTCACTCTTCACCCACCATAGCGGCGGTCCCTTAACACCGCACAGTGGACCTTGACCGGCGGAAGCAGTCCATTTCCCATCTTGGCACGCTTCCCCGGGTCCCCCTCGTAACATAGCCGTGTATTGTACAATCTCAGACCCCCAGGGGACTCATAAAGAATTTAAGAACTCTGGAAGCAACCAATCAGTGCTCTGCTTTCATTTTACCACAGCAATGAGTTCAGCTATTATTTTACCAGAGCAGCCAATCAGAGCTTTTCTTTTTACCAGAGCACCCAATCAGAGCACAGCTTTCCTTTTACCTCAGCAGTGTGAGAAATGACTGCTGCTGTTGTCGTTTTGTTCCTGACAGTCGGATGTTTCTCTGTGGAGGGCAGTAGTGTTGTACATGCTTATAATATGGCGTTTAGTCACAGCAGACGCCGATGTACACACAGGACCAATCGCAAAAATGCACTGTCTTTCTGGACAATTTCCAGACCGTTCCATTCCAGTAATAAGCAGTTTACATAGTTACACAGGTTGAAAACAGACCTAGCTCCATCTTGTTCAACCTTCCTCCACCAATAATACATTTTCGCCACTAACTCCTTTATAACCGACAATGTTGTGTAGTGAGAAATCATCCAGCCCTGATATAAAAGCTGTTATAGTATCTGCCATTACTGCCTCTTGTGGTCGCATTCCACAGTCTGACTGCTCTAACTGTAAAGAACCCTTTCCTATTTAGCTGCCAGAATCGCTTTTCTTCTACTCGCAGTGAATGCGCCCTGGTCCTGGTCTTTGGAAGGAATAAGTCATGTGCCAGTCCTTTATATTGACCACACATGTATTTATACATATAAATGAGATCTCCTTTGAGACGACAAGCCTAACTTTTCCAACCTTTCATTATATGGGTGGCCTCCATTCCTCGCAATAATCTAGTTGCTGCCTTTGAACTGACTCTATCTTCTTAATAACCTTTTTTAAAATGTAGAGTCAAGCACTGGATCCCATATTCCAGATGTGGCCTTACAAGTGATTTATAGAGGGGTAACAATACGTTGGGATCACGGGATCTAATCTCTCTTTTTTACACCCTAAAATCTTGTTTGCTTTAGCAGCTGCTGCCTGACATTGAGTGCTGCTGCTCAGCTTATTTGTAATGAGAATACCCAAGTCCTTCTCCTGTTCTGTAGTACCGAGTTTACTTCCATTTAATGTATATGCAGCTCGGTGCATTACTTTACATTTCTCAACACTAAATTTAATTTGCCAAATGTCTGCCCATTCTGACATCTTATCCAGATCATTTTTAACATCCTATATAGTTTGATGTCGTCAGCAAAGACTGACACTTTACTCTCAGTCCCATCTAGAAGGTCATTAATAAAGAGATTAAAAAGAATCAGTCTTAAGGCTACTTTACACACTGCGATATCGGTCCCGATATCGCTAGTGTGGGTACCCGCCCCCATCTGTTGCGCGACACGGGCAAATCGCTGCCCGTGTCGCACAACAGCCGTCACACATACATACCTGTCCGGCGACGTCGCTGTGACGGGCGAACCGCCTCCTTTCTAAGGGGGCGGTCTGTGCGGCGTCACAGCGACGTCACTGAACCGCCGCCCAATAGCAGCGGAGGGGCGGAGTTGAGCGGGACGTAACATCCCGCCCACCTCCTTCCTTCCTCATAGCGGCCGGGAGGCAGGTAAGGGGAGCTTCCTCGTTCCTGCGGCGTCACACGCAGCGATGTGTGCTGCCGCAGGAACGAGGAACAACCTCGTTACTGCTGCAGTAACGAGATTTGAGAATGGACCCCCGTGTCACCGATTAGCGATTTTGCACGTTTTTGCAACGATGCAAAATCGCTTATCGGTGTCACACGCAACGGCATCGCTAATGCGGCCGGATGTGCGTCACGAATTCCGTGACCCCAACGACTCCGCATTAGCGATGTCGCAGCGTGTAAAGCCCGCTTTAGCACTGATCCCTGCGGCCCTCACTGGTCCTAGCACCGATCCCTGCGGCCCCACTGCTCCCAGTATCGATCCCTGCGGCCCTCACTGCTCCTAGTACCGATCCCTGCGGCCTCCACTGCTCCCAGTACGATCCCTGTGGCCTCCACTGCTCCCAGTACAGATCCCTGTGGCCTCCACTGCTCCCAGTACAGATCCCTGTGGCCTCCGCTGCTCCCAGTACAGATCCCTGTGACCCCCTCTGCTCCCAGTACCGATCCCTGTAGCCTCCACTGCTCCCAGTACAGATCCCTGTAGCCTCCACTGCTCCCAGTACAGATCCATGTGGCCTCCACTGCTCCCAGTACAGATCCCTGTGTCCCCTACTGTTCCCAGTACATATCCCTGCGGTCCCCTCTGTTCCCAGTACAGATTCATGTGACCCCTGCTGCTCACAGTACAGATTCCTGTGGCCCCTGCTGCTCCCAGTACAGATTCATGTGGCCCCTGCTGCTCCCAGTACAGATTCATGTGGCCCCTGCTGCTCCCAGTACAGATTCATGTGGCCCCTGCTGCTCCCAGTACAGATTTGTCGCGGGCGGAGGAGGGGACGCCGCGCTCTCCCACTGCTCGGGTCCGGCTGCCGCTGCTGCCGCGGCCGCTGCTGCTCGGTGGCTCGAGCGATGGGCCAGATCCCGGGGACTCGAGCAGTGCTCCTCGCCCGTGAGTGAAAAGGGGATTGGTTTTGGGGATTTAATGTCCGTGACGCCACCCACGGTTGTGGTGATTGTGTGGACACCACCGCTGCTCTGTATGGGGATCCCGGGAGTGGTGGTATGGAGCAGCTAGATGTTGGCCCTCCCCTCCGTGGGTAGGGGGTTGGTGGTCCCGGGGCCCGATGATGGGGAGTTAGGATGGTTGACAGGCGGGTTATGGGGCCTGTTGAGGTGCAGGGGCGCAGGGGCAGCGCTGTGCCACACGGCACGGAGGTACTCACTCAGCCCAATCATGATGACACAGTTCACGGTAAACAAGCTGCTGGTTGGACGGGTCCCTCGGACGGCTGCGGTGTTGATGTTCCCTGCAAGTTAGCGGTGACTGTCTCTTCCCTGCACCTAGATACGGTTGTTGGTAGCGATGGATTCCCACCGGTAACCCGCTCCCCAGCTTGGATATTTGGCGGAGGAGCCCCTCTTTTGCCCGCAGGCGCTGGCCCTGAGAAACTGGTGCCTTGGTGGTGGCGGTGTCTCTCCAATCTGGTTGGACGGTTGCCTTCAATCGGGACTTTGGCTGTTGGGAGACCCGGAGGTCCCCTTCACTGACGGATTTGGCAAATTGTACGGCGACTCCAAGCCTTGCCGGGATCCGAAAGGCCCCTGCCAATGGTGCTGGCTTCTCTTTGTGTACCGGTCCGGTACCGCCGGGCCACCACCCGTCCACGGTCCTTACGGTAGACTCCAATAGGCCACTCCTGCAGACGGTCACCGCCGTCTGCCAACCTTGCTGTCTCAGTCCGGGGCACACACCCGGACCAACTTCAGGCTCTGTTACTCTCACTCTCTCCTGACACTTGCTCCTCTACCACTTCCCTCTCCCTTCAACTCCAAACTCCCTCTCTCAACTCGCTGGTTTTCCCGCCTCTAGGACTGTGAACTCCTCGGTGGGCGGAGCCAACCGCCTGGCCCACCCCCTGGTGTGGACATCAGCCCCTGGAGGAGGGCAACAAGGATTTGTGTTCTGACCTTGGTGTGCCTGCAGGGAATGTGGGGTTTGTGGTGTGGTGGTGTCATGACCTGTGACCCCTGGCTTGCCCAGGGTGTCACATTCCCCCTTAGCAAAATGCAGACCGTCCTCGGGCTGCCCGTCCAACACCGGTTTTATTTTCCTTTTTTTTTTTATCTTTCTGAAAAGATAAGAAAAACGGTAACACATACAACTATAGTAACATCATCCCACAACGGGAGGCACTTTTCTTAAACGTTACGGTAACATATTGCGGCTGCCGCTCTCTCCCACCCAAGTAACCTGGCCCTGATGCTGCCCCTAAGAAACAGGCAGCACCCCTTGACCCCAGTCCTGAACCAAGTTACCCGAGTGGGATCTGTTCTTCCCCTCCAGAGGGTAGCCACCGGTTCTGGTGGTGGCTGGGCCCCAGCCTGCTCCACTGCGGGCCCTCCCTCCAATCTGCCTCTCCGGAGGCAGTAACGGTGGTAGCTGCAACAAACATATTATTTACAAGCCACAAGTTTGTGGTTGCCCTGCAAATTCACGGGCTTGTCCGTAAGGAGTCCCTTACGCATAACTGTAGATGGTCACCACGGGGACAATGGTGCCGGCAACGGCCGGTTCAATCAGCAGGCTAGACAATCAGGTTAACTTCGGTTAATCATCTTCATTTTGAAAAACTTGTAAACTTAAAACTTTCAACACTTTAAACACACACTGGTGGTCCCAACGGGGACAACTTTTAGGCAGAGGACCGCCGGCTTAACAGTCCATCCTCAATCGCGGGGCTCTAGTGCCACCTTCACATGGTACACCGCTGTGGACCCCGATGGTAGCTCGCTGCGGGTGATCTTCCTCCATATTCATGCGGGCATGCACATCCACTCTATACCCCTCTCGGGCATCGATCTCCCTTCGCAGCTGCCGTTGCCGCCGCTCCCAGCCGGGAGCACTATCTGTTTGCTCCGGTTCAGCGTGTGCGGGGGACGGACCCAGCCAGAGTCCCTCCGTGTCGGCTACGACCGGCACCTTCAGTAATGAGGGACCCCGCTGTGACATGGTCTGCTCTGCCTCCTGGCAGCTGCATCCCCGCCGTGCCTCCGGTGCATCTTTGCTGACGGCCTCAGCCCTCGGCTTCTTCCATGGAAGCGGATCAGGGCGGTCACGAGCTTCTGCTGCAGGTCGGTCCGCCGGGGCGGATTGGCAGGGTACCGCTACTGGTGGTGGTGGTAGCGGGCCTAGTGGCGGGGCAGCAGCAGCCAACACGGGTAGCGGGGAAGGTAGCAGGGCGAGCGGGTATGGACCGGGTCCCTCAGCCGCGATGACCGACCCACTAGGGGCACAGGGGCGTGGGTCACTTACCCTCCCTTCCAAGACTCCTTCCACCTCGCGTCTCCGTATGGCCGCCACCACTTCCGCCATGTCGGCCTCCCACTCCTCCAGGAGGAGCTGCATGCGGACCTGCAGACGGCTGCTTAGCTGGACGGTCCGGACTTCCACCCACGCTGCCATGCCGGGCGCGGGGACCATGGTGTTGTTGGTCGGACTCAGCATCTTTAGCAGCGGCCCCTTCCAGGAACCAATAAATGGCCGCAGGGTCCTGGCGTCCCTGCTTCTATAGCCGCGGCTACATGCGACCAGTCGCCATTTCGTCCCCCTTAGCCTCTTTCTGGCTCCTCCTCTATCGGGGCGGGGTTTTGGCCTTCGCGCCTCCACTACTCGAGAAGACGCTCGAGCGGGAACTTTTCGCGCCAAAGATGGCGGCTTCTGAAATTTTCTGGCCGGACACGTCCGGCGGTAACAAGCCGCACCTCCACCAGACGGCAGAGCGGTAAGATCCTGTTCGTGACGCCAAGTTGTCGCGGGCGGAGGAGGGGACGCCACGCTCTCCCACTGCTCGGGTCCGGCTGCCGCTGCTGCCGCGGCCGCTGCTGCTCGGTGGCTCGAGCGATGGGCCAGATCCCGGGGACTCGAGCGGCGCTCCTCGCCCGTGAGTGAAAAGGGGATTGGTTTTGGGGATTTAATGTCCGTGACGCCACCCACGGTTGTGGTGATTGTGTGGACACCACCGCTGCTCTGTATGGGGATCCCGGGAGTGGTGGTATGGAGCAGCTAGATGTTGGCCCTCCCCTCCGTGGGTAGGGGGTTGGTGGTCCCGGGGCCCAATGATGGGGAGTTAGGATGGTTGACAGGCGGGTTATGGGGCCTGTTGAGGTGCAGGGGCGCAGGGGCGCAGGGGCGCAGGGGCAGCGCTGTGCCGCACGGCACGGAGGTACTCACTCAGCCCAATGATGATGACACAGTTCACGGTAAACAAGCGGCTGGTTGGACGGGTCCCTCGGACGGCTGCGGTGTTGATGTTCCCTGCAAGTTAGCGGTGACTGTCTCTTCCCTGCACCTAGATACGGTTGTTGGTAGCGATGGATTGCCACCGGTAACCCGCTCCCCAGCTTGGATATTTGGTGGAGGAGCTCCTCTTTTGCCCGCAGGCGCTGGCCCTGAGAAACTGGTGCCTTGCGGTGGCGGTGTCTCTCCAATCTGGTTGGACGGTTGCCTTCAATCGGGACTTTGGCTGTTGGGAGACCCGGAGGTCCCCTTCACTGACGGATTTGGCAAATTGTACGGCGACTCCAAGCCTTGCCGGGATCCGAAAGGCCCCTGCCAATGGTGCTGGCTTCTCTTTTGTGTACCGGTCCGGTACCGCCGGGCCACCACCCGTCCACGGTCCTTACGGTAGACTCCAATAGGCCACTCCTGCAGACGGTCACCGCCGTCTGCCAACCTTGCTGTCTCAGTCCGGGGCACACACCCGGACCAACTTCAGGCTCTATTACTCTCACTCTCTCCTGACACTTGCTCCTCTACCACTTCCCTCTCCCTTCAACTCCAAACTCCCTCCTCTCAACTCGCTGGTTTTCCCGCCTCCAGGACTGTGAACTCCTCGGTGGGCGGAGCCAACCGCCTGGCCCACCCCCCTGGTGTGGACATCAGCCCCTGGAGGAGGGCAACAAGGATTTGTGTTCTGACCTTGGTGTGCCTGCAGGGAATGTGGGGTGTGTGGTGGTGTCATGACCTGTGACCCCTGGCTTGCCCAGGGCGTCACAGATTTCATGTGACCCCTGCTGCTCCCAGTACAGATTCATGTGGCCCCTGCTGCTCCCAGTACAGATTCATGTGGCCCCTGCTTGCTCACCAGTACAGATTCATGTGGCCCCTGCTGCTCCCAGTACAGATTCATGTGGCCCCTGCTGCTCCCAGTACAGATTCATGTGGCCCCCTGCTGCTCCCAGTACAGATTCATTGGCCCCTGCTGCTCCCAGTACAGATTCATGTGCCCCTGCTGCTCCCAGTACAGATTCATGTGGCCCCTGCTGCTCCCAGTACAGATTCATGTGGCCCCTGCTGCTCCCAGTACAGATTCATGTGGCCCCTGCTGCTCCAGTACAGATCATGTGGCCCCTGCTGCTCCCAGTACAGATCATGTGACCCCCTACTGCTCCCAGTACAGATCCCTGCGGTTCCCTCTGTTCCCAGTACTGATCCCTATCATCCCCACTGCTCCCAGTACAGATCCCTGCGGACCCTGACTATTGCCCATTTTGAGAATGTTTGATTAAGTACAGAAAATGGGGTAACACAGGATGCCAAAAAAAATAAGCAGTGTAAATATGTGCTGAATTAGAAGATATTCCGGAGCATAAGGACACAACACTGCTTGAAACCTCTTGCATCTTCTCCTGTATCAAGTAAGTACTTCTTACATTATGTTGTACAAAACACGCAAGGGAAATTGTTCTGTTGTGCCTGCTCTCCCTGTGCTTTGGAAATTCTTCTGTTACTATGCAGAGCACAATTTGTGCTCCAGAGCTGCACTCATTATTGTGATCTAGGGCAATATAAAATATAAATGACACATACATGCTGAAAAAGAAAAATAGAATTGAACTGACAAAATCTGACATTTAACATTTATGACACTTATTTTCCTGCAACTCCACCTGCCCTAAAAAGAAAAACAAAACAGTGGAAAATGATTAAAGGTCCTATCTATCCCCAAAAAATGGTACCAATTTTTAAAAGCTATTGTGACGCCCTGGACAAAGCCAGGGGTCACAGGTAATGACATCACCACACCCTACACCCCGGTTAGGCACATCAAAGCTAGACCCAAAAATCCTTGTTGCCTTCCTCCAGGGGCTGATGTTCACACCAGGGGTGGGCCAGGTGGTTGGTCCCGCCCACCGAGGAGTTCACAGTCCTGGAGGAAGGAAAAGAGTAGAGTTAAGGCTAGGGAAGTGAAAGTGGAAGGAGTAAAGTGAAGTGGAGTAGAGCAACTGACTGAGAGCGTCCGGGTGTGTGCCCCGGACAGAGACAGCAAGGTTAGCAGACGGCGGTGACCGTCTGCAGGAGTGGCCTATCGGGAGTTGCCCGTAAGGGACCGTGGACCGGGCGGTGGCCCGGCGGTACCGGACCGGTACACAAGGAGAAGCCAGCACCATTGGCAGGGGCCTTTCGGACCCCGGCAAGGCTTGGAGTTGCCGTGAATTTGCCAAATCCGTCAGTGAAGGGTACCTCCGGGTTTCCAACAACTAAGTCCCGATTGAAGGCAACAGTCCAACCGTATGAGAGAGACACCGCCACCGCCAAGGCACCAGTTTCTCAGGGCCAGCGCCTGTGGGCAAAGAGGGGATCCCCATACAGAGCAGCGGTGATGTTACCAAAAACATCACCACCCACAACCGTGGGTGGCGTCACGGACAATAACCAAATCCCCACCACCATCCACCCCTTTCACTCACGGGTGAGGAGCGCCGCTCGAGTCCCCGGGATCCGGCAACACCGCTCGAGCCACCACCGAGCAGTGGCAGCCGCAGCAGCAGCGGCCGGACCCGAGCAGTGGGAGAGCGCGGCGTCCCCTCCTCCGCCCGCGACACTATAGCTCGGTTTTGCAGAAAAAAAAAAAAAGGAAAACCCTCACACCGCTCCATGAGTGACAAAATAAAGTGATGGGTCTCAGAAATTGGCAACATAGACCAAATTATTATATTTTTATTTATTTGTTTTATTAAATTCCCAAAAAATGTTAAGACCAGTAAAGTTTAAAGGGAACCTGTCACCAGAATATGGGGCGGCGCTGTGAATGTCATCACCAGCGTCATCCAAGTACCCGACCATAATCTCGCGCCTGCGCAATAACCTCACTGGCGCTCGCGATTTGAAAACAGTGCTCAGTCCCGCGATAGTGCCACTGCGCATGTGCGAGTTTCCGGAGCACTGCGGAAGATGTGGGAGGCAGCCTCATCTATGTAAATGAACACTGGGGAATGGCGAACAGCGGCAGGAGGGGGATAACAGACGAAATTACAGCCCGCCCCTGGGGCCAGCAAATCTCATTACCATAGCAAAAGGTAATATTTTATAAAGTAGTTATTTAGGTCTGAAAGGGCCAGTCACAAGATGAACCTTTCTAGAACGCAGCCCAGGAGCTGCAGAAGGGGTTCTTTTAGTTTAATAGCGAAAATTCTGGTGACAGGTTCCCTTTAAAAAACAAACAAAACGGTTAAAAATTTTGGTATAGTCGTAATCGTTCTGTTTTACAAAGTCATTTTAGTAAGTGTATATACATATTTTAAATATAAATATATACATATATAACTATATATAGTAAGTGTAATATACATTTATCAAAAACCAACACAAATATACACAACAAACATTCAGTACATTCTAAATGACAACTTATCCAGCTAAAAAACCAAAACCTTGTATGGCTACGTTGGCACAAAAAAGGGGACGCAAAATAAAAGCACAAAGATGACCAAGATGGAAGACTATAGCGCCAGCATTATAGAATTTACATAGTAGGCAGGGGTCATCGTACACATTTTGCACTCGGACCCAGAAGCTTCATGGCATTTGTCTTTGTGGCAGGTAATAAGCAACCTTCAGGAATTAGCAATGAAAACTCCTCTATGGGTCCCATTCTTTTCGGTGAAGGTAAAGTCTAGGAGAATGTGGCTGTAATAGATTTTGCCATAACAAGTTCACCTTCAACCAAAACAACTCTGATAATAACAACATTTAAAAAGTTTTTTTAATTATAACTTTAAAGTCTTTAGGTAGTAGGACAATTGTCATCTACCTGGTGGTGTAAGGCATTTGTGGTAGCGTTATGTTCCTGATGGTCTAGGGCAATGGTTATTTAAGGATTGTTTCCAGAAGTGCCATCTTTTAGGGAGGCATTGGGCTATAAAATCGTTAAATCAATGTTCCCCAACTCCAGTCCTCAAGAGCTACCAACAGATCTTTTTTTCAAGATTTCCTTAGTATTGCCCAGGTGATAATACTAAGGATATCCAAGTAAAATATATCTTTGTACCGTGTTAGCCAGTAGAGATAAAAAAATTGTTTAAAAGAACAGAGAGGTCCTCAGTGGTTGATACCTTTTAATGGCTAACTGAAAGATGGTAATAATTGCAAGCTTTCGAGACTACTCAGGTCTCTTCATCAGGCATGGTATAACACAAAATCTGAAGAGTCACGTATTTATACACAACAGGACTTAGAATAGTGCAGTAAAAAAAAAAAAAAAAAAAAAAAAAAAAAAAAAAAAAAATGTTCTTTTTTTTTTTTTTTTTTTTTTTTTTTTTTTTTTTTTTACTGCACTATTCTAAGTCCTGTTGTGTATAAATACGTGACTCTTCAGATTTTGTGTTATACCATGCCTGATGAAGAGACCTGAGTAGTCTCGAAAGCTTGCAATTATTACCATCTTTTCAGTTAGCCATTAAAAGGTATCAACCACTGAGGACTCTCTGTTCTTTTAAACAATTTTTTTAAGGATATCCAAAAACTTTAACTATAAAGGGCCATTTACACGCTGCGACATCGCCAACGATAAATCGTTGGGGTCACGGTTGTTGTGATGCACATCCGCGCTGTTAGCGACATCGCAGCGTGTGACACCAAGGAGCGACGCTCAACCGATTGCAAAAACGTCAAAAATTGTTGATCGTTGAGACGTCGCTCCTTTT